>NW_024354503.1:867117-888516 GCF_902729225.1 Pteropus medius | reverse complement strand
TTGTCTTTTTTTTTTTTTAAGTGAGAATCTTCAAATATATATAAAAATAGAATGGTATAGTGAACCTGATGTACTCATTAACCAGCTTCAAAAATTATCAACAAATAGTCATATTACTCACTTATACTGTTAAAGAAAAACTCCACAGGCCCAAAATGGTGTCACTCACGCTAAAAGCCCATGTTACCAATCCCTGATCTAATTGCAGTTTCGGCCTCTCCCAGAAACAATCAATATGGCATTTTTCTGGTCAAGACCCAGTACAGTAATCTGTCACATAGGCCCCTCCATAGAGGTAATCTACATAATAAAAATCCTTTCCCTTCTCGTAGAAGAAATGTCCCTGCCCCAAAATAATCCTTTCTTTTCTTTCATTTATAGCTCCCTTGCCCCTCTTTGCTTCCTGTAAAAACTTTCTATTTTGTACAACTTCTGGGAGCACCCTTCTAATTGCTAGATAGGATCCGCCTGATTCAAGGATCAATAAATAAAGTCAATTAGATCTTCAAATTTACTCCATTGAATTTTGTTTTTTAACAATACATTTCAAAAAACAATACCTTTCTACTACCCCCTGTTACTTTAAAGCAAATCCCAGACATCACATTATTTCATTTATAAATACTTCAGTTTCTAGTATCTATCTCTAAGAGATAAGAACTATTTTAAAAAACTTATCATCCCTGAAAAGATCAACATTAATTCCATAATATTTACTATCTAATTGATACTCGGTTTCATATTTCTTCCTCCTTAAATACGAAGTCAAGGGACATGTAGATGTTAGCTGCTGCTGGAGGGAGTCTTCAAGCATCTGACGAGTTCTGGCCTCAGGCTTTCTTGGTCATGGAGTGGACCCCTCGCTAGGGACATGCGGACAACTGATTTGACGATTGTTGTTGATGTTGTTGTCGGTATTGTTGTTGTTGGTGCGCGCTGGTTGCTCTGTGGTGGGGTAGGACGCTGTGACTGATCATGTTATTTGGAGATGTGAAATGAATACTAACCAATTTGTTGCGCAATCGGGCGTTTTATTGCGGTGGCTGCCCGCATTCATTGTCTTTGCAACTAAGCGCATGTACTGAGGAAATCGGAATGATCTTGCCAGACCCCTCGAGGTGGTCAGCCACTGCACCAGGCAACGGGGGAGGGCTGGACCCCTCGTTGTTATCTTTGTTCCACAAATATCGTCTCTACTTTTCTTTGAAATGTTAATTGTTAAGGTCCTGTTGCACCCGCTCAATGTGTAAAAGGGTAATGATATATTTCGGCACTTTTATCAAATTCAAATTTCCTCCATTTGCTTTCTCCTACCCCATAATCTACTACCAACAAGATTTCGTGTAACTCTCCTTAAAATTATCACTCTGAGTTCTGCAATGTTATAAAACAGGCTGCCACCACTGCCATTCTTTTAGACGATCTCGTTGAGTTTTGGCTGACGTGGATCGGTTGACTCTGATAATCATCAAAGGTCTCTGGACACGGATCAACTTTCTGCATGTTGTTCCCTGGAATGAGAATCGGATGATGATGGCACCCTTTCTGATTCAGGAATTATAATTTAGGTTGCTCTGTTGAGTCGAATGATGAGGAGGGGTCTGGAGGCTTCGGATCCGACCTGAACTCATATCTGCTTCTTCCTGGGAGGGCACCAGTTGAGACAAGGGTCTGACCCCAAAATTTAAATCTACTCATCAGCTATATGTCATTATCAGTACAACTCTTTAACGTTTACTGAGAGGGAACAGGGGTTTTCTGAGATCTTTAGTTTTAACTACAAGGATTTTCCTTACTCTCCTTGGAATGTAACATTTTACCTTGAGGTTCGCGATGAGACGACACAGCTGGTAAGACATATTCACTAAAGGAACATCGTATTGGTTGTTTTGAGTTAAAGAGTGCATTTGTTACCAGCCTTTGGATTTAGTACCCTAAGCCAGACCTGTGATGCTTAACCCACCCACCTGCAGAAAGGAAATCTCTGATAGATGTCAATTAGCCCTTCATTGCAGGCTGTGTAGTTTCTTGTTCAACAGAGAGCACCGTACTTCCAGTCAAGATGGTGCTGGACTGGTTTACTTCTCTTTCTGGAGAAAAATCTAAGTTGCTTTGACAGATCTAAACAAAGCACAGCATGAAGCTGGATTCTTCACCAGCTGTCTGGATAGACAGGACAAGCAAGTGGATTTCTTTCTGCACAGAAAGGCTTCCAGTAGGAATTTCAGGGGTTCCGTGTTCTCCTTCCTCGGGTCAGAAGTAAAACCTTATCATGGAGGAGCACCGGGTACCTATCTTACGGATCATGGTCCTGATTCCTTTTGTCCCTCTCTGTTCTCGGAGAGAGAAAATTCTTTCCATGGTGGCACCAAGTCTCAGGTCTTAGGGGATGGTCCTCAGGTTCTCTCATGACATCTTCTGTTTCTTTAGAGGCATCCCAAGGAGGAGAAGTCGGGGAAATGATATATGGTTTTCTGCTAGGATATGTTTATACTGCAGACTTACTATTCTGCTGGAGAATCTCACATTCTCAGAACATTATTAAACATCACTACGTACCAAGCAGGTGTCGATAGGCTCAGCCACAAGTATTAGAGAGTAGAGGGTGGTTGTTGGAAAGACCACAGGGGTTTTTTCTGCTGTACGTTCTGCTCTGTGGGCGCCCTTCTGTCCTCCAGGCAGCAAGACTATGTAGTTTGGTGGAGTACATAATATTTCTAAGAAGCATCATTTAACCTTCCCCCAAAGGACACGGGGGTGGGGGGAGATGATGCTAATGTTAAAAATGGAAAAAGACAAGACAAGACCAAAAAAAAATATCGAGGGCTATTTGACCTTTCTGTTTTTCTGGATGGTGTCCTCTGGCACCATTCCAATGCTCTTTGTCTCCTCTTGGCAGGAGACAGACAAATTTTCCCGGGGCAGCAACATCCTTTATCCACAGCCCATTTCAGAAATGCTATCTCTAAATTGCCAGCAGAGGTGGAAGGAGCTTTTGCTAAAACTGTCGACAGAGCAAAGCTGCTGGCAGATTAAAATCCAGCCACTTGAAACTCCTGGGCTGTAGTTTTTGGAGGTTAGAATCGGACAAAGGTGGGCAGAGAGTGAGATTTCACTGGGAAGAGGTGCCTGGACAAGATGGATGAAAACATGGCAGTGGTGGTTTGGGGAAATGTTGTGTTGTTGAAAAATTCAGACAATCTGTGGCTCGTGCAGTCCCATAAATCTGCTGCCCTGCAGTGATTATTTAAAGTAAAAATATGGCTATGTCACCTGCTGTATAAAGTCCTTTATAGGCTCTCTGTTCCTGCCCACTGACCTCAGGAAAAACCTAAGCTCCTTAGTTTGGCACAGAACATCCTTCACTATGTGGCCCTAGCATCTTTCTCTTTGTCCCCTTTCCTTACCTTTACGGTCCAGCAATACTGAATTACTTGCAGTTGTCCCAAGCATCATGCTGATCCCCCTGTTGACTTAATTGATTTACCTCTTGAAAGAATCCCCATTCATAACTGAGGTCACCTCCTCCAGGAAGCCTTCTTTGACTTTTCCTAGACTGGACTAGATGCCTTTTCTCTGTCTTTCCCTCTAAACTGTGAGTTCTGTAAGGACAGGGATGGTGATTTTTAACCTTAGATCTCCTAGCTGCCAGCAGAGGGCCTCCTAGATCTCCAGTGCTTGTTTGAGAGCCGACTGGGAACACATACCCTCAGTGGGCAGGCTCATTCCCACAAGGGAAGAGAGGAAGGGGCTGGGCTATCATTTTAAACCCCCAATTACGTGTCTCACTCCTCCTTCCCAGCAGGACCGTAGGAATGTCGAAAAGCTCACCTCCTACTCTCAACAGAATCACCTCCTTCATTTGTGCTCTAGAATCTATACTACATTATTGATAAATGAATTTCCTTTCTGTGGCTTCTTTTTATTCCCTTTCTTTTTTTTTGTAATTAAAAATTCCTTTCAATAAAAGTAATATGTACACATGATTTAAAAAACACTAACTATAGATAGATGATAGATAGTTGATAGATAAGATAGATAGATGATAGATTGGCTCATCACGAAAAGCGACAACCTCTTGTTCTTTTTCTAAGCCCAGAGGCAAAAATATTTTACTTTTTAAGCTACTTCTTCTATGATTTCCTTCAGATCTCTAATATCTCTTGATCTGGCAGACTGAGCTTTAAGGCACAAAGCTGACTTACCACCACCCCTCCCTCCCCCAACCTGGAACTAATGGCTGCCTTTGAAAATAAGGTCATCTCCTTAAAGGACTAATCCGACCTCCTTCTTCTGGTCCTCCTAACACCCTTACCTACATTTCTGGTTTTTTTGTTTTTTTTTTTACTTTTTCTTGTCCGTGTGCATTTTCAATATCTACTTCTTTAGAAGGCCTGCCCCCTGCATTCCCTTGACTATGGGTGAGACCTTAGTGACTTGCTTCTAAGCAATAGAATTTGTTCAAAGTGATGGACTGTCACCTTCATGGTTAGGTTATGAAGGAAAGACTCTGGCTTCTGTCTTGCTCGCCCTCTCTCACTCTCTTGCTCATTCCTTTGGAGAGAAGCCAGCTGCTGTGTTGTAAACTGCCCCGTGGAAAGGCGCAGGTAGCAAAAACTGTAGCGTGATGGCAGTGGCCCTCAATCCTGCAAAAACCATGCGAGTGAGCTTCGAAGTGGATCCTTCTCCAGCCGAGCTTTTGGATGAGACAGCAGTGCCAGCTGACACCTTGCCTGCAGCCTTGTATGAGACCTTGAGCCAGACGACCCAGCT
Source organism: Pteropus medius (assembly GCF_902729225.1). NCBI lineage: Eukaryota > Metazoa > Chordata > Mammalia > Chiroptera > Pteropodidae > Pteropus > Pteropus medius. The sequence continues at coordinate 883,743 of NW_024354503.1, read as the reverse complement.
CTGCTCAGATCCCTGACCTACAGAAACTGTGAGATAATAAATTTTTGTTGTCCCAAGCTGCTAAATTTTGGCATAATTTGTTATACAGCAATAGATAACTAATGCAATCATTACACCATATTTTTTTTCTGTTCAGTCATCGAGTTTTTAATCCCCCCACCTTCTCCTTTTCCTTCTTATACCCTCAAAAACTAACAGACTGCATGTTTCTTCCGTGCCTGTTTCTGTGCTCATTTAATCATGTACAAAATATTATGTGTGCATGAGACTTTTTAGGCCATTCCGTTATTTATTCTTGAACAGCATCTTCTGGCTTCATTTCGGACACAGGCACCCAAAATACCGCTAGTGTCTGTCAATTATAGTCATGCCCTCCTCTCTGCCAAAAGGAAATCATCAAGAATCTTGAGATTCAGCTGGCGAGAGCAGCAGAAATACATATACGTATTTCTATTTATTTCCACGAGAATCTGGGACTCGGGTCGAGGGTCCTGAAAAACACAGACAGCTCTGAAGAGTGAAGCGTGTGCTGCTCTGAAATCACATGTCCTCGGAGGAGCAGGATTGCAAAGTGACAGTGCTTTCACTCTAAGCAAACATCCCAGCCTCTCTCCAGCCAAATGAGTGTCGCTCTTCCAAGCAGACGTTTTGCAAATAACTTCTGCAATCCTTCTTTGCGAATTGCCTTCCCCAGTCCGTTTCCACGAAGTATAAGAACACTGGGTTTAGTCTTTTTAGGCAGCCCCCCTTCTTTGCCCACCTCCCCCAGCCCCGTTCTCTGATCTTCTCCTGCCCTGGCTAGACCATCCCCTCCTCAGGGCTGCCTTGCCCATTCTCATGCAAGCTCCTCTTCTCCTGCTACTCGCTCCCAGAGCACTTTCTTCCCCTTGAGTGACACTTGTTCTGAAGTCTAGAATCATTTAGATCTCATTTCCCACAGGTGAGGGCAGGAATTATCTTATTCACTGCTGCAGCCCCAGGGTTCGACCCCAGGCCTAGAGCATGTGGGTACTCTATAAATCATTGTTAAATGAACGAATAGATTGGCTGTAAAAGACTGCTACCTGTTTGCAAAACTCGAATCCACCCTCAAAAGACCAAAATTTGTCATCCTTAGTAAAAGTTACAGCTGATATGTATCAAGAGCTTACTGAGGGTCCAACATGGGGCTCTTAATAGTGCATTATTTCATTCAATCCGCACAGCAATTTTATGGGGGTAGATACCATCATCCCTGTTTCACAGAGGAGGACATTAGGTCTCAGGGTAATGAAATCACTTGCCCAAAGCCACACAGTTTGGTGACTGTCCAACACCGAAGTTCAAACCTTTAAGCATTATGTGATACCATTTTTTCCTTGTTAAATTAAAAAAAAAAAGTTTTAGAAATTAAAAAAATACAGATATGTACAAAGAAAAAAATCACCAATCCGGATCCCCATCAAGCAGAATTTCAACTGACGCTAACATCTTGGCCTATTTAATTTCAGCATTCTCTCCTTTTTTTCTTGTCTCCACTCACCCAGTGTTGAGAACATTCAGGAGAGCGTGCTGAAGAGCCCAAAGCCATTTCCAAAGTCGGAGCGGAGTGTTGCATCATGCAGTGATGTTGGAACTACTTTCCTGTCTCTCAAGATGGCAGCAGGTGGGTCTGTGCTGTGGAGCAGCCAGTCTCACCTGATAGCAACACCTGCAGATGCTCTGGATCTGAGTGGAAAGAACTCTCAGGGAATGGGGATACTTCCTGTGCTCCCAGCAACTTGCTTGCCTAGGAAAGAGGAAGCCTATGCTCTATTCTTACCCGAGCTGGAGGCTGGCCCCAAGGCCAACTCTTCCAGGGAGGACACCCAGACCTGTCACCCCCTTTTTAAAGGGCCTGTCTGGCCTCTTCCTTCCTGAGTTCTCACCATCTTAATTGTGTGTGTGTGTGTGTGTGTGTGTGTGTGTGTGTTTCAATCAGTGCACCAATGAAACAGTCCCCTCCCTGGCCCCGCCTCATACCCCAGAAGGTGGCATGGCCCCCACTTTGCCCACCTTGCATTTGGAACCCGCCTGGATCAGTGCGTTTTTAAGTTCATTACAGCTGTTTACAGCTCTCTCTCCCTGCCAGACTTAAAGTTCCTCAAGGGCAGAGATTATTTCTTACACATTTTTCTCTCTGCCATAAAATGACACTCAGGTAAATAAAGGCAGCCAGACATCAGCTGTGGGAGAGTGGAAAAAACACTTGGAATCAGACAGACCTGGTTCAAATTCCAGGCTGCCACATATTAGCTGTGTAACTTTGGGCAAGTGACTCAACTTCTCTGAGCTTCGATTTGCTGATTGGTAAAGTGAGGGCAATATGCTCTGTGCTTGATAAATGAGAACTCAATGGGTTCATACATGTTAAACACCTTGGCATAGCGCATGGCAAAAAGCATGCACTGTCTCTAGACCTTGGTGGAGTTATGAGACCTGGATTCGGTCTGAGCTTTGCCATAGTCCTAGTGCAAGTTATCTAACCTCTCAGAAACCTCTAAGAAGGGGGAGCCCAAAACAGATGCTAGAAATGGCCACTGGCAGTCACATCCAGCCCCAGGAGACCTCTCATCTAGATAACACAGGAGTAAGTAGACTAAAACTTTCTCTCTCCACACTGATGGGTCCACAGTGCTCAGGGCCCATTTTCCCTCCCATCGGAAAGCATCCAGGGCTTTCTACAAAGACAAATCACCTGTCCTTCCTAGAAGCTGTGAGCAACGACAGAGACAAAGCAGAACGTGCTCTACTCAGTCAGGATGTTCAATGATGTTTACAATCGGAAAAGTTGCTCAGAACAGGATAGAACCTCGGGAAGGCTAATGGGGAAGCAGTCCAGACTTGGCTGGAATTTTAAAGGGGCCCGCAGGGAGGCAAGGGAAGACAAGGTGGGTTGCAAGGAGGGGCTCTGGCCCAGGTCGGAGTGAAACTCTTTATCACTTCAATAGAAGACCACAGTGCTTGAGTATAATTTGGAAAAGTCATCTCTGCCCAGCCCCTGTGGGGTTGGGGACCATTTGGCAGGTGATCCCTCGGTCTGTGAGAATGTCTTCAGGCAACTGTCCTGTGGGAACAAACCCAGGCCCTCCCAGGTGGTAGGCGTTCTCCATCCTTCACTAGATCTTCTGCAGGGCCTCGGGCCCAAAGGAGGCAGGCAGCAGCTCCTGGACTGTCTTGACAACATAGGTGCCATCCAGCTTGGTCATGTACACAGCAAAGTTGGTGCCAAACTGGAAAAGAGGCAAAGCTAGCGTGAGGGAGGCGGTGTGGCTGAAGGGTTAGGACTGGCATGGGTTTGAGTCTGGCTCTATCTCTTCCTGTCTTTGTGCCTCTGTTTTCTCATCTGTAAATGGGAATTACAAGCGTGCCTCGCTCACGGGGCTTAAGGAAGGAGCCAAAGAAAGATAGCGTATGGTGGGACTGCAAATTGGTACAGCCATATGGAAAACAGTATGGAGGTTCCTAAAAAAACTAAGACTTGATCTACCATATGATCCAGCTATCCCTCTACTGGGTATTTACCCTAAAGACTTGAAAACTCATATCCAAAAAGATATTTGCGCACCGATGTTCATAGCAGCATTATTCACAGTGGCCAGGACGTGGAAGCAACTGAAGTGTCCTACGATAGATGATTGGATAAAGAAGCTGTGGTACATACATACAATGGAATATTACTCAGCCGTAAGAAGAGAGGAAATACTGCCATTTGTGACAACATGGATGGACCTCAAGATAATCATGCTAAGTGAAATAAGCCAGACAGAAAAAGTTGAAAAGCACATGATATCACTTATATGTGGGATATAAACCTAAAAGCAACAAATGAACAGGACAAATAAAAAGAGACTCATGCACAGGGATAATAGACTAGTGGTTACCAAAGGGGAGGGAGGAGGTAGATGGGGCAAAAGAGGTTAACTATATGGTGACAGAAAGAAACCTAACTATGGGGGGTGAACACACAATGTAAATATATATATGCCTTACTGTTAAAATGCACAGCTGAAACTTATTGGATTTTGTTAACCAATGTCACCATAATAAATAAATAAGTAAATAAATTTTAAAAATTAAAAAAAAAGATACCATATTACACAGTTAGCACAGTGCTTGGCACATTGTTGATGGACAATAAATGCTCCATTCTGTAAAAGGACTCACCCAGGCATTTATAAGAACAATATCCAACCCCTGAGGCAGGTCCAAGGCCCTATAAGGAAACCACATCAGGATCCCTTATAGGGCCTAGGGCAGCCTCCTCCTGCTCTGACAAAAAACAACCTGTATCTGCTTCCCTCGCAGCGTCTTGTTTACTACTCACGACCAGGAGAAGTTGCATGCCTGTCTTCTTACACACCAACTGCACGTGCATGATTTCACTGTCTACCCTTTGAGGTAGATGCTGTTATAATCCCCATTTTTATGATGAATAAACAGGCTTATCAGGGTAATGTCAGCAAAGCAGAATTTTAGCCCAGACCTCTGCCTCTTTCTCTTACACTATCAGGAGCTGCCTTGGGCAAATGACTGACCTCTTTGAGTCTCTTGATCTTGAAACGGTTTGAGAGTCGGATGTGCTAGGCAGGAAGACAGGTGGAGAGTTAAATTGGCTGTGGCATAATGGAAAGAGTCCTGTAGTTGGAGTCAACAAACAGAGACTCTACCTGGCCAGGTGCTGTGAGAATTAGAGCCGATAGGTATAAAGCACCTGTACGCATTGTCTGTCATATTGTAAATACTCAATTAATGGGGGCCATTCCTATTGACTGCTAGCGGTTGCTCATAAACGCTCAGGTTTGCAGTGTGTTGTTCTTCCGTGCTTCTGTCTGAATCACAGAGTTATTACCAGGCACAGTTGGTCTTCTGGCTTTTTTAAATTAATGATTTAAGGAGGGATGTCTTTCTGCTCGCAAGCTCTGCCTGAGGGTATGGATGAAAGTAGAGCGGAGGCGAATTTAAGGGCCAGGTCCCTGGCCCCCAAGCTTCATCTCTTATTATTAGCATTTTGCTTTCAGCTTTGCCTCTCCCTCCTCCATATTTTAATTTGCCTTCTCTGTTTGCCAATATCTAATCTGTCTGGAGAGAACAGCAATGAGCAATTACAAGTTGGGCCTTGGGAGCCAGGGAGCTGGCATCCTGATGTGGTTTCCTTATAGGGCCTTGGACCTGCTGTGGAGCTGGGCGGTCATTCCTGTCCCTCTCAAGTGAGATGAAGTCCATATTGTGAATTCAGTGCCTTCATGGTGGCATTTTTCATCTGGATTTGGGAAATGAGTTCTGGTAATTGTCAAGTGTGCCACCCTGGCAAAAAGATAGAGGTGCTTGCATGTTCGACAGATGCTTTGAAACCCCAAGGCCAAAAGCAAAAATGGAACAACGTCTTCTCCCCCTACATTTAAACAACCCCAATGGCAGAAGCCCCTAATGGACGAGCAGCTCCCATTCTGCAAAGCGCTGTTATGTCTCCTCCATAGCTGAAAAGAATTTGTCTGATTTATAGAAGCATAAAGGCAGGGTGGCAGCTGTGATAAGCATGGGTTTTGCAGTCAGCCTGAACTGGCCCTGGATGCCAGCTCACCACTGACTGGCTACTGTCCCTCAGTAGGTCATTACATTTCTCCTGCTGTCTAGGGCCGAAGCAACCATAGACAATACTGAATGAAGGAATGAGTGTGGCTGCATGCCAGTAAAACTTTATTTAGAATAAATAGCTGCAGGCTGGATTTGCCAGTGGGCTATTGTTTGTTGACCTCTCAACCTGATCTAGAATATGACCTACTACCCCTGTAACCCTTCCTTCCTGTATGCCTGCTCCTTTAATCATTAAGCCTTAGGACGTAAGATTTATGGAGACTCAGGTCTATAGTCAGGGGGACAATAAATTACAGGTGCACCAAGGATAACATCTTAGCTTTAGGTATGTTTCAGCCCCAAGTCCATTGAGGCAGAACAACAACCCCACTGGTCATGGGACCAGATGGGAGCAGACGAGTCAGCGCCAGGCTGATTCCAGAACTGAGCACGATGACCAATGACCCCCAACTCCCTTAGTTTCCATGATGACTGATTTTCCCTATATGATCTGTACTCCCGAGACACCCGAGGAGCCAGGTTGGTGACAGCATTAGCTCACCTGTGTCTCCGGGACTTGTGACTCCCTAAAATAAATCCCTACTTTCTTTGCTGTAAGCCTCTATGTATCTGTCTGACTCGCAAAGGGACCCCTTTTGTTCGGATTACACCCTTCCTGTCACTCATGACTCCTTTTTCTGTATTCTTTTCTTCACAGCCCTCCTCACTCTCAGAAACTCTGTTTGTTTATTTTGCTCCTTGTTTATTGTCTGTCTTCTGCACTAGACTACAAACTCTGCGAGGGCAGTGCTGTCTCCCAGAGCCAGGTCAGTGCCTACTGAGCAAGCAGTAGACACTGAGTGAAGAGACACTCGGTCAGTATTTGCTGAGTGAAAAAATAATTTCCAGTGATTCATGCAAACTTGGGAAGGCCTTTGAAGCCAGCCAACCCAGCAAACAAGACAGCAGCTGTGTCTTCTGGCTGGCAGCTTGGTGTTGCTTCCACAGCCTGGGGAAAGCAGCGAGACATCAGGCTTATATTCCAGAAAGAAAGAGAAGCTGCTTACCTCTCTCATGACTTGCCTGCAGGCTCCACATGGTGAGATAAAATCATCTTGTAAGTCACTGGGGAAGCAGAGAATCAAACATGGATCAGTTTTCCCCAGAAGCATAACAATTGCTAAAATTCAGTCCCTTGAGTCTTGTCCCCTCCACATTAAGTCAAACCCTGCTAGGCAGTTCTTGATTCACAGATGGGCTCTGTGTCCTAGAGGCTGAAAAGCAGGACTTGGTGGCTTTCCATACTTGCAAGAGGCAAGGCCATAGGCAGGACCATTATTTTCACTGGTGTGTTCAATAGGTAAGTGTTTAGTAAGCACTTACTGCCACCCACACTCCAGGGACAAAAAAGTTAAGGAGAATTTGTCTCTGGTTTTCGAGAGATTGCTCAGCCCAGTGGGTGACATGGAAAATTTGAACAAAATGCAGAAGAAGGCGACATTTGGCCTGATTCTTGGAGAAAGTATAGAGTTCATAAGTTACCATTAGTGAGCACCTACTACGCTCTCTACCACGCACTTGACATACATTATTTCATTTAATTCTCAGTATAAGCCGAGTGTCAGAATGATCATTTTACCTGTGAGGAAGCAGTTTCAGTGAGATGAAGTAACAGAGGTGCTATTCTGAAACCCTGGGTTGTTTTTTTTTTTTTTTTTGTATTGCAGACAAAGGAAACAGTATGTACAAAGGCCCTGAGGCATGAAAGAATAAAATGCATGTGAGTCCAAGAGAAAACTGGGCTCCTTGCATCTGAGAACATCTGGAGAGGAGAAGCTCACAGCCAAGGAGTTGTCTCTGAGAATTAAGGCACCTACAGGCCATCCTCCAGCTCTGAACAGGACAAAAGACAGTGCTTAAAGAAAGTGGATATAACTGTAGGAACCTCCAAGCCTGCTGGAGCCCCACAGGTTAGGCCTGCAGCCACTGCCATCCTTGTTTTCCTAGACCCACAGCTCTGTGTTGTCTCTGGATTGATTACAGGGTTCCAAATATGTTTCTCGGTCAGCTCCTCCTTTTGCTAACTACGGATGACTTTGACCATGTCATTTCAACCCATGCAAAGCTCATTTTCTTTGCCTGTAAAATTGGGGGATTCATGATGTCCATTGTGTAGGACTGCTAGAGGATACAATGAGATAAGGTATGTGAAGGACTTTGTAAACTTTAGAATGCCACAGACATAACGTCATCGCCTACGCTAATTACCAGGCACGTATCTCTTTACATATATAAGCTCTGTCACAATTTTAGTACCCTATCAGATACAGTTTAATTGTATACGATGTACTCTATGTACTTTTTTATATTAATTTATTTTATTATATGCTGTTTAATATATGCCCAGAATATGCCAGGCATCCTGAAAAGCACTTTATATGCATTATTTCATTTTAATCGACGATATTTTTTGAGGCACTATCGGTGCTGGGAATACATCAGTGAACACAAGAGAGTTAAAATTCATTGCACTTAGGAATTTTTGACTAGTGAGGGGAGCCAGACAACCAACCAACCAACCAACCAACCAACCAACCAGCCAGCCAGTAACAAGTGGACACAGAGATAGATGCTATGACTTGAATAAAGCAACTGAGTGGAGAGTGAGTGATGAGTTGCCATTTTATTTAATCCTCATGATAACTCCCTTTTATATGTGGAGATCCAGTTAAGGAAAAGTTCTGCTCCATGGAAAGGTGGATCCTCTCTGAGTACACTCCCAGCTTCAGAACAAATGCCCATGGGAACTTGACGGGGTAGGACCCCTGCCCGGGATGCACACTGAGCCACATTAACCCTCGTGATGACCAGGTGACAAGTGTTGCAGCCAGAGCCTGACATAAGTTCTTGGAGGTTGGACTCTGTTTTTTTTTTTCTCTTCATCCCACACATGTTGACCTAGAGCCTGCTCTATGCGAGGCAGGCATGGGGAAGGAAGAACAAAGACCGATCGGAGAATCCCTGCCTTCAGGGATCTAACCATCTGGAAAGGCAGATAAAATCTGCATGTAAACACCATAACATAGGTAGACTGTGCTCACCGCCATGGGAGAGGTGCTGAGTGAAATTCAGCCTCCGTTCCACAGCCTGTAAGACTCCATATGATCTGGCCCCTGCCAAGCTCACTATTTCCTTTCCCAAACTTGTGACCTTCATGGCCAGCTGTCGGACAAGGGGAACTGCATTAGGGTTTTCAAGGTAGAATTGAGGGGGTGAACATGAATTCCTTAGGAAGTTGGATTTGCTCTAGATTTCAAAATATCATAATATGGCACATCCAGGCAGCACAGCTCTGAGAAGTGGGGGACAGCCTGATGATGATAATGCTCACACTTACATTGCACTACTCTGTGCCAGGCACTGTGCTAAGAACCTCATGTGCAAAACCTCATTTAATCCCCTAACAACCTAATCAGGTAGGGGTTATGTAGGTATTCTCATTATCCATATGTCACAGATCATGAAAGGTCGCATGACCTGCCTAAGGTCGCAGAGCTGGAAAGCCACAGAACCAGGATTTGAACCCAGGATCTGTGGACTCTGTCTTTGGTAGTTTTGCAGCTTGCAAGTATAATAATGATAACATTAAAATAATAGCTTTAACTTATCGCATACTCTGTGCCACGAACTTTGCAACAGCCCAGTGGGGAGGTGTTATTCTCTTCCACTTTGTAGATGAAAAGCCAGGCTCAGATTAATGAAAAATGCACCTGCGGTCGATAGGGGAGCAGGATTTAAGACCAGTTCTCAATAAAAACCAAACCTAGGCTTTTAACCCTTACTCAACATTTCAACAAGAGTTAGAATGAAAAGCTGGGAAGAAGATGCATCCGAGATGTGCTGGGTGCCTCGGGGCATTCCCTCCCTGCTTCCCCACTTCTTGCTTGCGTCTGGCACTGGCGGTTTTCTGCGGTTCGGTTCGTGCTGACCTTGGTCACACAGGCCACACACGCTAATGAGACTTGACAGGCTGGAAACCTATTGACTTTGATGACTACAGCTGGGACCCCAGTGGGACAGGCTTATCTCCCCATTAGCAAAATCTCATGCTGGGCTCTGCACTCTCCATCTCAGAGATCTCGAAGGGGCTCTCTTAGGCTGTTCACACCCGTCAATGTTCACAAGGGAGCTGGCTCTCATTTCAACAAATCACTAATGCAATCGTGACTGCACTTCTGGCTCAAGGATGCTGGTGCAGGCTGAACACTCGAGCAGAGCACTTGAGCGCCGGAAAAAATGCAGCTTTTGTGTAAATAAAGACTTTTTCTAATCATCACTAGCAATACCCAGTCATATTTAAAAGTAGATAATGGCCAAGAGAAAAAGCCTTTCACTGGGAACATTCTAAACAGAGCAAAGGCTACCATGTCATTATCCTTTTGGTGACTTTGGCCTCTTTTCCCCCAGAATATCATTATTTTCTTGGATCGGCTTTCAAATTAAGTTATTCACCCCCTTACTTTATAAAGTGTAATTCACATCTTGATCTCTGCTTATCCACACAAAATGTTCCCAGCACAGCCTCATTTATTTCTCCCAAAGCCAAAGGGAAGCTTTGTCCTCTGTCACAAGAAGTGCTCTGGGAAGCTGGTGCCCTTCTCCATAAGTGCACCCTGGGTTCCGGTTACTCAGGAAAGAAAAAAACCTTCAATAACCTGGTCCACCCTGGGGCCAGAACAAGGCCAAGTTTAGGAGCTTATAAAAGAAATGGGGGCTCATTTCCATCACATGCTCCATCCCCCATCAACCTTGCTGCAGGTCCTTACGTTTCTGTCAGAAAGGTCCTGTGGCTCCACCACAGTGAAGAGGTGACTTAGTCCTGGTACATGACCCATGCAGCCAGATGTCCAAAAGACCAACGCTTGATCAGTCGTGCAGTCTCTTTATGGGTGGGTCAAACATTTCCTATGTTATTTCGCTCGCACCATTAATTTCCCAAGAAAACTCTCTTTCACGGACAATGCAAAGGTCCACACAAGAGCAATTCACCATTATCAGAAGCATAACGGGGTCCAAATTAGAAAAAAGAGGCCCATTCATATGCTCAAATCCCATATGCTCAAAGCCATTGAGTCTGGGTCCAGGACCAACAAGAATTCATTGAGCTCCCTTGGAGGGTACCATGAGGGAACTTGGAAATTTATGCTTAGGGCAGGAAGAGGGTGTTGCTAGGTGCTGTTGTTAAGCCAGAACCTGGGCTGGAATCTGATTAGTTGGAACCATTAACCCGAGTTTACCTGGCTGTCACCCCTCCAGCCTGTCTTTGTATTCTGGTTCTTGACACCAAGAAGTGAGTGATGCCAAGTGCAGGAGTCAGCACACACAATGAGGGATCCCTGCGTCAGCTCAAGGAGAGCAGGGAAGGGTGTTTGCATTTCGAAGTGGAATGAGCCTGGACGTGTCACTCTAGAGATCTGGTTTTGTCCTACCTCTGCCACTAACTCCCAGGAAAGTTGCTCATGTTCTCTGTGTCTCAGCATCTTTGGCTGTAAAACAGGTGTAGTGACCAGGGAGTCTTAGTGGCTAGGTGATTTTTTAGGTCCCTCCAGCTTTAGGTTTCTATGCTGCTTTTCTATGGCATCTTTGAGAGATTCTGCTCTACTTTGCGCTGTTATTTGAACAAGAACACACCTGCCTTTGTCTTAGAGTTGCTGTGGTTGTGGACCTGCTCTGCGGGCTCACCGAGGGCAGAGTCCATTTTTTATTTAACTCCTTATCCTCACACTTAGCCCAGAGTCGTCTACAGTGCCTGGAACATAGGACGTGCAGAATAAACATGTTGGATTGATGAATACATGAATAACAGGTGTGTGGTGGATGTTGGGTGAATAGATGAATGAATATTGCTGTGACCCGGCTTTCCTACTCACCTGGCAATAGCAATTGCGCTGAAATCTTTGTGCCCTTCTGAGACAGCCTTCTGGATAGCAGTCCGTTCAGCACAGATGCCCAGTGGGTAGCAGGCGTTTTCTATGTTACATCCTGAAAGGAGAGAAGGGCCCAGTCACATGCAACAGGAAATGGTTCCAGTAGAACCATTTCCTGTTGCATGTGTTGAGTAAGAGGCTTGCCCTATTCCAGTGCAGGAAGGCACCAGTCACTCCAAAAAGGGGGCAGGGGAGGACAATGTGACCCAAAATATTCGGAAACTATGACTCACTGGTATAGTGGCCTTTCCCAAGAACCTCCCACTTTTATAACTTACCCAATGCCTTGATCTTGAAGCATAGCCTAGGAGCAGGGGCAGGATAATAGGGCAGATTAACTCAGCCTCAACTCCTCAGCAGGTCAAGACCAAGGGGAGATGCTGAGGCTTAAGAAGGTGAGCATAGCCCCCAGCCCTGGATCTAAAAGACAGAAGCCACGGGCTATGGTAGTGTGGATGGGGTGGTAGGTCCTGATTCAAAGATTGGGCCTGTGTATAGTTTTTGTTGCTGGTTACCAGCTATCAATGTTCGACCAAGTTTCTTTGTGAGGTGTGTTGCAAAACAACCTCAAAGTCAACAAATTAACAAACAAAACACTCGCAAGCTTTGCAAAAGGCGTCTGTGATTACACAAGCCTTAAGGCAATCTCCAGTCCTCCAGTGGGAGGTGAGCTGCTCAGGTGGCACAGCTCTTAGTAAAGGAGTCCTCTCCAGTGTCCCTCTCAGGGGTGTCCCTGGGGAATAATGGGGCAAGGTCTATGCCCAGGAGACAAAACATTGGCATAGCCAGGATGGCTAAGAAAGTCCTTATTTCCAGGGAGGTGAGACCATGATGGTCTGGGCTTCCCCCGACCATCGGGATATGTCACTCTTCATACCTTGCTTTTCTCCTTGATGCAGGAATAGTAACTGTTCCCCAGTATTCATTTTCTCCTTCTTTCTTTAAGTGATACAAATGACCCACATTCTAATATGGTGGATCACAAAGCCAGTACCCTGAAGATTATATTTCCCAGACTCCCTTGTAGCATAGTGTTGCCATGTGACTAAGTTTTGGCCAGTGAGGTGTGGCCCAAAGGGAGGTGAGAAACTTCTGAATTGCATTTTTTGTAAGGAGATTGCTTGTCCTTTCCTTCCTATTCTTTCCCCTTCGCAAGCCGAGCTGGGGTGGGACACCTCCGACCATGGGGTTTACTGTCATCGGGACGGAGAAGCAACAAGACAGAAGGAATTCGGAGCAGAGTTGAGTTACCCGTTTGCCCTGGACCGACTGCCTCCTCTGAATTGTTATGTCGAGAGAAAAAGAGATTTCTGTCATGTTCGAGTCATTGTATTTTGGGATTTTTGTTACAGCAGCTTCACCCATACCTAATGCTGAAATTTGAGATGCAGCTTTAACAAAAAAGTCGAAAATATGTGGCCTTGGCTTAGCGGTTGGGCAATGTGAAAGAACTGCAGACGCAGGAAGGCAGAAAGCTGGTGCCCTTCCTGCTCAGCAACAGATTTGTAAATCCCCATGCTGCAATAACCTGGAAGGCAGACCATGTAATCTGCCGCTAGGATTTCTCCACTTGGCAATGAGAATCAGCCCTGTGGCAAAGATCTGATGAAGGGTGCCACCTTCTCACCTGGCCTATTGTTTTGGGTTGTCTCAAGGTAGCCACCACTAAAATGAGGCAGCAAAGAAAGGCCAGGCAGAGAAGCCAGTTATTAAAAAAAAAAAAGGAAGAGTTGGCAGGCTTAAGAACTATGCCCGGAAAGGGTCATTGGGTGTGGTACTCCTGATGAAAGTGATTGAAAGCAAACAGACCACAAAGCTTCTAAGGTTTCGGTAGACTTGGCCAAAGAAGACAAAAATTCGGTTTTCAAAAGCCCGTGATTGCTCAATCCTTAAAGACCCTGGGACCCCAAAACTCGACCCTCAGAAGAGAGCTATATGCTCCCAAGGAGGGCATTCCCTCCAACACCCACTTCGGATGTGTGGCCAAGAATAATGGTCAAGGAAGAAGCTCCCAGAGGGCCACAGGGGTCCAGCGGCAAACACTGATCCCTGTGTTCACTCTCCCGATTGGATCCACTGGAGTTTAGCTGGGCACATGGCTACACAGCTGGAGACTACATTTCCCAGCCTCCCTGGAAGCTTCATATAGTTCTATCATTTAAACCAATGGGACGTGAACACCAAGTGATGAGTGAGACCTCTAGATTACATTTTTATGGGAACATTGCTTGCCCCCGACTTCACCTTTCGCTTTCCCAGGAACATGGATGTGATGGTGTTTGTCAGTTTTGAACATGCAGATTAGGACACCACTCTAGGGATGGCAGGGCATCAAGAGAGAAGGAATCTGAACTACCTTGCCAAGCAGAGTAGAGCAGAACAGTCCATACGCCCCAGACTCCAGCCCACCCCTGGTCTGTTAGGTAAGAGAGAAATAAGCAGCCGTCTGTTCTAGTCACTGTATGTGTATTCGTTTCCTTGTCTTAGTCTGTTCCTGATCTATTACGCTCCCTTTTTCTCAGTCTGAGTCTTCATTGCGATTATGCAGCATTTTGTTCTTTCTACATTCATCAAATTTCCAAATTGTTCGATCGTCATCCCTTCATATATTTTCCTCACTTAATTTTCTGTCTCTTCATTATTTATATTGACAAGTTAGGAAAGGTCAAATTAATCATTCAACCCATTAACCATTATCATGATTCTCAAGATCACAGGCATTCATGTCAAACTGATGGAGAAGAATTGATATCACTAGACAGCCTGCCCCCTAGACCGGGTACCTTGGCTGCAAGTCTGCTGGGGTGAGGGTGAGTGTGTTCACTAACAGTCATATATAGATAGAATGGCTATGTGGTGTTAGGTGGGGACAGGTTTGGAAGTCTACTTTTAGGAAGAAGGGCAGGTGTGTATACTGGGCACCCAAGAGTAGGCTCTAATAATAATAATAACATAGACTATTATTTTGACAATTTAGCATTTCCTCCTCCTTTTTATTTCCCCTAAGGAATGAGCCTTTAGTCATTCCTTAGCATGTAGTTCAAATGGGAGCTGCCATCTTTTCTCACAGGATCCTTTTATTGGTCTAAGGATGAGCACCTGACCCACACTGGGCCAATCAGAGTTCTCTGTGCAGGAACTTCAGCTCCTCTCTAGAACTTGGAGTGTGAGCCTGGACCCCGCTAATGACCTGTTTCCCATTCATTATGGAGGAGACCATTAGGAGACAATGCCTTGGACACTTAGAAGAATGGATGAGAGATGAAAGACGGCCAGAAAAGAGTCTGAGTCTTCATTGTTTCTCCTGGACCCAGCTATAGCCCAACTCTTCCCACAGTTTATAGGGATCGATGCACCCCTTTTTGCCTAAAATAGTTTATATGTATTTCTGTCATTTGCAGCCATACAGAAATCAGTTAATACAGTTGGGATATGGGACAGGGAATGGTCAGGGAGTTGCAACCCTGAAAGGCATGGTTAACATCTATTGAATGCCTACTTTGGCCAAGCATTTTTTCATATTCACAAGTGAGTTACTGTAGCTGGGATAACTGGCCTTATATTGCTCAGCCTCTCAGTTAGCTCAATGAAAGTTAAATGAATAAGCGAATACATCTTTCTTGCTTTCCACCTAATCTCTTCAGCCAGGTTCCTGATGCCCACCTGAAATGACTTCCTTTAAACACACCCTTGCCTGCTCATCCATGCCCACCCCTTCTACCTTTGCTGATCTTTGACCTTGACGCATTTGACTTCCACCTCCTCCAAGTTAGGATCCCTGCCAGCCTTGCTTCCTACTTCCCATTTAGCAGCCCTGACATGTCCCTGACTTAGAGATACTTTCCTTATTAAACATGAGTCACATAAATCTTGGGCTTTGCAAATATGCTGTTAAAGCAAATAACCAGATTGCAGAAGGCCCAGTCTTTCAGGACAATTGCTTGTGTCCACGTTTGATGCTCAGAATGGCCTCATTTAGAGAAATCTTCCTTTATTGTGTCTAAAATTTCAATGGGCCAGTTTGAGAGAGAGAGATTTTTTAAATTGATAAGAACAGATACTACATTTGATCTTAGCCAAAAGGCCGAGAAGCGATGAGAGCACACTCATATACGCCACTGCTCAAACAGAGCTTTGTAGAAAGAGCAACCAGGTTCCATTCTTCCCTGGGACTCTGTGCCCTACTGGCTCCGAGAATTTGGGAAAGGGACTGAACCTCCTTGAGTCTCAGTGTCCTCATTTATAAAATGATAGTGACGGTGCCTTCCTCATAGGCCTCTAGGGAGAATAAGTTGAGATTATGTGTGTAAAGCAATTAGCATAAAGCCTGGCACAGAGTAAAGTGATGAGCAGTTGCTAGCTGCTGTTATTAACTGCATGAAAGTCAAGGCTTCGGTGGTGATAGGCCTGAGCGACTGAGCTCCTTCTCCTACACCAGGTGTCACAGTGACTCCGTTTCTGTCCTTCAGGCACTCTGATATCCTTTCCACGATTACAAGCCTCTACGTAATCTGCTGCCAATCTGCCTACCTCTTGGACCGCATCTCCTTTTGCTCTCCAGGCCCATTGGCTTTTCAGCTGTTCCCCGAGGATGCCAAGTACTCTCTTGCGACAGGGCCTTCACAGTGGTTGTTCCCACTGCCCGGAACTCTCTTGTCTCTATATGCACGTGGTTCTCCCTACTCATGGGTCTCCGCTCAGAGAGGCCTTCCATGACCAGCCTACCTAAAATTGCTTTAGTTTGGAGGTCTGCCTCCAACCCTCTCAATCCATGTACCGTGCTTTAATTTTCTTCCTCGCACTTACCAATTTCCTGAAATAAATATCTTTATTATCTAATTCCCCCATGATAGTGTAAACTTCCTGTGGTCTGGGGCTTCATTTACATTGCCCATTGCAGTATGCTCGGGAGGCCAGTGTTGCTCTCAAGTATTTATCGAATGTGTGGGAGTTCTTCCTTCAGTATTAGATCTCTGAGATACAAAGGAATAACTATTTGGAGCCTCTAGCAAGTTTAAGTGTAATTTCCCAGTCTTGTTTAAAA
>NW_024354503.1:681709-867076 GCF_902729225.1 Pteropus medius | reverse complement strand
AATCCTGAAAAGCCAGGCACCATTCTCAGTCATGAGAGGCTAGGATGTTACCAAATTAGGAATCCCTAAATATAAGATTGGACCAAACTACGATGATAGTGCTATTATTACTAATTGCTTTCCTTTATTCTTTTATTGTTTTTATTTTGAAACGCAATAAACATGTCTCTCTTGCTCCCCATCTCATCTCTCCATCCAGGTTCCTGATGCTCCGCCTGAAAAGACTGTCTTTAAACAAGCCCTTTCAGGCCCATCCACACCAGCCCCTCCCACCTTTGCTGACCTTTGACCTTGCTACATCTGTCAGGTTCTCCCTGGAACAGTTTATATTATATAATTAATCCTTTTACCAACTCTGTAAGGAAGATACTATTTTAACTACATTTTACAGAAGGTAAAGGCAGAGGCTGGTGGCAAGGAGCCAGGACTCACATCCTGGCCTGTCACATGCAAAGGATCGCTCTTTTCCTCTATGGTATTTCAGCGAGGCCATGTTTTGAGGTGGTTTGGTGCTTCAGGCAGGGCTGGGGTCGGACATCATCAAGACGTCAGCAAGGAAAGAAGTTCATCAACAAAGGGGTGATTTGGACCTAGTCACCAGAGAAGAGAGCAGTGCCGGAGAGCATGGTACCCACTTGCCCTTCTGAAGGATGAAGATTAGAGCCGTGGTTCTCCCGCTCGAGCAGGTGGGCATCGGCATCTTCTGGAGGACTTCTTAAACCAGATTTCCGAGCCCTACCCCTGGAGTTTCTGTTTCAGTAGGTCTAGGTTGGAGCTCAAGAATTTGCATTTCTAACAAGTTCTCATGAGGTGCTGAGGCTGGCGGTCTGGGACCACATTTGAGAATCTCTGGACTAGAGAAATGTCATGTTCGTGTACGTAAAAAAAATACTACACTTTCTCCATGTTCCTGCCTCCCTGCCCACCACAAATGCCACACTTAGTTTCATGAAGGAATTATATTCAAACTCAACTATAGAGTCTAGAGGTTTTAGTGAAGCCAGTCTTTGTAATGAGCCACTTTGGAGTGACAGCAGAGGGGACTAATAGATGAGCCTGGAGTTGGAGGGGGATGAGTGGTTGGTGGGTTGTGGCGGGTAGATAGGGCTGTAAGGAGAGAAAGCGGGTTTGGGAAGCCTGCTTTGACTCACCAGGAGGTGACTCACCAGGGCGGGGATCTACAGTAGGTCAACTGCTGTGGAGAAGGGCAATATAAAGCACCAAAGAATGGTCCTGGAGATAAAAGGAAGCCTAGGGAGAAAATCAGGAGGGCAGAGTCTGATCTGGGGAAGATGAACAAAGGATCAGATTTAAGGGTTAAACCAAGGCAACGTGGATTCAGCGATCAACCAAAACACCCTTAAGTGTCTTTTTAAATGTGGTTTGCTCCTCCCAGAATTCACTACAGCTGATTCAGCGGAGTGGCTTTTTCCCTAAATGGCGATGGCACATAGAGAGTGCCAAGTCCCTCTAGAGAGAGAGAGAGAGAGAGAGAGGAGGAAAGGGCGAGGTAGGCCACTTTCCCAAGGGCGTGAGCTGTGGAAGAGAAACTCCCGCTTCCCTTGGTGGTGCCAGCAAAGAGCAGCCCTCCAGAACTTCCCTCCGCCCACCCCCCACCCGGTGTTCCACAAACACTGGCTGAGCACCGCTGCCATGTGGGAGCCCCAAGGCTGACTCCACTTTCCCTGCCCAAAGCCCCTCGGGTCCCCACCTTAACACTTTTCTTCGTGTCCTCACCTCTCTTTCCCTCAGCAGTTACTAATTACCATCCTTCCTGGTGGCATCTGCAAGGGGCCAAGGCTGGGGGTAATAGAGAGAAAAGAACATTATCACAAGATCATGACAGCAAGGCTGTCTTTGCAGCCAGACTTGCTTTTGAATTGGACGGGACACCAGCTGCCTCCGAGGGCGGAAATTCCTCAGGCTGGTCTTTTGTGCAACTGGAGAAAGTCACAGAACTGGGCGGACCTGTCCCACGATAAGCTATAAACTCGCAGTGTCTAAATTCAACTGTGCCCTCTCTTCCCCCTAATTCTCTCTAATTCACCCCGATGTTCTATCAAGTTTCCTCTGGTTGTTCAAAGTCTCCTGCTGGCCAAGCCCTGCCTTACTGCCATCCACCCTCCCTTTATATCCCAAGAAGAAGATCCAGGGATTCTGGAAAATGCCCTCCATTTGTCCCCCCCTCCTCAGCACAACTCTCTGCCCCCTTCTGCATATCCACCGTGCAGCAAGGGGCAGCAGAAAGAGCATGGCATTTAGAATTTGATAAAATTGAGTCTTAGTTGTTTCATTTATAAAATGTGGTGTGTTTGGCCATTGGTTTGGTCTGCTTGGCACCTCCACACTTTTTTTGTGGTAACAGATTCCCACCTCCCTACAGAGGAGAGATATGTGAAGCAGCTGGCCGAGTCACGCTACCCTATTATGACAACAGTGATTGGCCCCAGGATGTGCATGTGATCAGAAATGGACCAATCAGAGCGATTCCCTGGAATTTTTCCATCTCAAGCTAGTGGGGAGGAGTTCTTTCTGCTTTTGAGGCTGTGAGAATGTTAACTAGAGTATGCTTGCACTCCTGGCCCTTGATACCTAGAGGGAGACCACCTGCACCCAGAAGGTTAAAGAAGGGCATGATGACATTTGAGTTCTTGATCCAGCTGTCCACAAGACAAGATATGTCATTGCCTATTATGGCTCTGGTTGGCTTGTGTCATTTATAACTGAAAGTGTTCTGACTAATGCATGTGGCACTCATTGTCCGTGGGGTGGCTATGAGATTATAAGAGATCTTGCCTACTACGTGCTTAGTGACTGCTCAATTGATTGTCTATTAACATTGCTGTTAGTCCTGCCCACCATGTCCCCAGCATTGTCCAGCTCTGCCTTCAGCCTCCTACCTCAGTCAGTGCCTCACCTATCCCCTGGCCCGCCTGGCTGGAAATCTTAGAACCACATTTCCTTCCTTTATTTCTAATACTGCGCATCCCAGGCCTGATCCATTTGTCCCACACAATAGCTCTCTGATCTTCCTTTCCTCTTCATTCCACCTGGTACTGTTTAGTCTGAGCCATTCATTCACATGTTCACTGAACCTTACCTGAGGACCTATTCCAGGCCAGGCAAACAAGATAGACATTGTCCTGTGACACTCTTTCCTCCTCCCCAGCCCTTCTTGAGTACCTGTCAGACCGATTGTCTTCAAGCACCAGCTTCACGTTACTCTGCTCCTTAATAATATTCCTTAACTTCCTATGTCCGACCTCATCAAATCTCAATGTCTCTGCTTGGCCTTCAAAAGTCCTGCACAATCTGCCTCCAAATCATCATGTCATCATTATCATCATACCATTAATAGTAGCAGTAGAAGCAGCCACCATTTGCGACATTCTCATTGTGGGCCGATCACTTCACAGGCATTAGCTCCTTTAAAGCCTCACATTCAGGGGTGAGAGTCAACACATTCAGTGACTGATACAGCATGGGCACCAGCCATCAGGGAGGAATTTGGCTGCCACGCCGGGCCAGGCAAACTAGCTCTGTTCACAAGTGTTATGATCCCACATTTATAAACGTAAGCTGAGACTCAGAAGGGCCACAGGTTTGCCCAGGGACACCCAGCTGGACAACAGCAGCACCAGGATTCAAACCCAGGAGGAGCCTCTAACTCTAGAGCCTCAGCCCATCCCAGAGGGCCTCCCTAAATCCTCATGGCACGACCCTTTCTCTTGTGACACTAGGTCCTTCCCTGCAACTTAAATGGGCTACACTCCTGCTCTCCTTATTCATTCACTCCTACAATCACTGGTCGAGGCTTTGGCTTTGAGCCATGGCCGAAGAGGAGGGGACTTCCATGGGGGCAGGGACTATGCCATTTCTTTTTATAGCAATATCCTCAGCCTCTAGTACATTACCTAACACATAATTGGTACTTGGCAAATATTTGTTGAATAAATGAATCAATGCAGGGGTGAAGAGGGGATGTAGAGGCATTGGAAAGAATCGATGGCTCATTCCATGTTCAAGGCCCTGATGCCACGGGCAACGTGGGTTGCAATGTTGTTTGCGGTGGTGGTTAATGTTTAATACTCATCTGAGCCACCAGGCCAGCCTAAATTTCCACATGACATCCAGAGGTTCTTTACTTGTCCACAGAGTAGCAGACTTGGGAGTCTGGGGAGCTCTGGGTTCGAATCCCAGCTCTGTGATCTCGGGCATTTAACCTCTCTGAGCTTCCGCTTCCTTCTCTGCAAAGTGGCTCTATAATAACTGCCTTGCAGGGTTGTAAGGGTGAGATGGATGACATTAGTCATGGTCTTTTCACCTACCAGCACTAACTCAAGGTTACTTCTCCTGCTCGAAGATGTTTAAGACCCAGGTAACTCATTAAACCCATGCAGAACCTCAAAAGATAAGAAATAACGTGAATATCAAGGAGAACCCAGGAGGGACACTACAGAGGGGGAGGCATGGGCCCCCAGGTGGACTTACAGCTGAGCAGTAGAGGGGGTGAGCAGTACCTGGCCCAGGCCTGCTAGAGGGTTACCAATTAGGTGTACACGTGGTGTGGGCCTCTGGTCCTTGAAATAGCCGCGAAGGGGGATATTAGGCAGCAAGGCTGGGCATCCCTATCTGTCCCTCTGTGCCAATTCTCATCTGCCCCTGGGGCGGTGGTAGAAATGAGACAGCTGGGGAGGGCATGGCCTCCCTGTCACTTCCTCACCACCTTCCCCACTACCCTGAAAAAGAACACCCCTAGCTTAGCAAAAACAAGTTCGAATTTTTGTTCAAGTGAGCTTTTCTACAAAAACCAACAAATCAAAGAAAAAGAGCTTCGGGACAGATTAGTGCCAACGCAGATTTCTGTCCCTACCTTCTCAGGCTGGCATTCATCACTGGTCACTCAAACCCCACCTGTCCTTTCCTTCAAGATCCTCTGCATAACCCACTGACAAGTCACCTCACTTGGATTCCTTGCTTTCTTCCCCAGCCATCCCCTGGCATGGTGAGTGACAGGAAAAATGCAGGGTTTTGGGGACCCCAGCCCTGGGTTCCACCTCCAGTGTCCCATGTGACCTTGAGCAAGTCATGTCACCTCTCTGAGTCTTCTTCATTGAGAAATGGCCATAACACCTAGGTCAGTGGGCCTGAGGTGAGGACTTGCTGACATAACGTGCAGAAGCCTCTGCAGGTGTGGGACCTAGAGGAGGGCTCAGAAAGTACCAGCCCTCTCCCTCCCAGTACAGAGGACAGCTGATGCTCTTGATTTGTGACTTCCTCTTCCAACTTCTTTCCTGTCCTGCAGAGGGGGAGGCATGGCCTGTGTAAGAGGAGAGGACTTCCATGGGGGCAGGGACTATGCCATTTCTTTTTATAGCAATATCCTCAGCACCTAGTACATTACCTAACACATAATTGAGACTGGGCTTCCCAGTCCTCCAAGAACTGAAAGCCCCTAGATTGGAGCAGTACCGTCTGGGAGTCTGGGATGCTGGGCAGGGCAGGGGCCAATGGGGATACTGGGGCTTGGGGACAGCCAAGAGGGGACAGAGCTGAGCTCTACTCTGCCTGTGCCCTCCCGCCCTTCCTGCTTATCTTCCTCTGACCTCCCCACCGTGCTGTCTGTTGCCGAGGGGCCCCTCCGGGGCGTCTGCCCGTGTCCTTACCCGAGAAGATTCTCCCGGACCTGGTGAGGACCGCTGCCCCCACAGGGAAGTGGCTGTAAGGGCAGTAGGCGAATTTCTTGGCCTCCTGGGAGGAGAGCAGCAGCTGCTGGACTTGCTCGGGCTTCAGGGCGCAGGAAGGACGCTTTGGGGCCATGTTGGTCCCCCAGGGCCACCTGAGGAGCAGAAACGGGCGCTCTCAGCCAGGCTGGGCTGGGACTTCTCGGACTGCAGCTCCTCCCCGGGGGTGTGTCCCTGAGGGGCGGATCCCAGGTGTGGGCCTGTGGGGCTGCTGGGCGGGGCCAGCAGTGAGAGGAGCCCCCCCTGGTTTAGGGTCAGACGGTGCGGTGTGTGTCCCAGTGTGGAAGGATGTGACGGTGCCCACGTGAGTTCCACACTCTTCCTTGGGGACCACGTTCACTGCTGACACACCGATAGGTGGGCGGGTCCAGGGATGGGTGACCCTGTGTAGGCACTGTGGGCACACACTCCTTAGGGAAGAAGTTACTGGGTGGAGTCAGTGTGAGATCTGGGAAGTCCAAGCTCCAAGGGTTGAAAACCCTGTTTGTTGAATAACTTTTTCTCTCCGTCACTGAGAGAAGGGATGAGGCCGACAGGGCAGAGCTGGGGCAGCCACACTGGCTTCTCGAGTCAAGGAATGTGAGGCACAGCAGTAAAACCACGTTACTTCTTTATTTTCACCTGTTCTCCTTCCAACTCTTCCCTGTCTCAACCCAGAATTAAAAAGATAGAGGGAACCTCTGAGATCATCTACTCAGGCAAAATAGACATTGGGTTGGCTGTAAAAGAAATGGATTCACATCATGGCTCTGCCATGCTCCATCTGTAAAACTGTTAGCCGGTTACTTGACCTCTCTGAGCCAGTTCTTTCATCTCTAGGGTGCCGACAGTGATATCTCTGTTCTACATCCTGGCATCATAGAAGAGCTTGAGCTTTGGCGGTTAGCAGACCCTGATGTGAGTCCCAGTTCTGTCATTAATTAGCCTTATGACCTTGGGAAGTTAGTACCGCCTCTCTAAGCCTCAGTTTCCTCATCCGTAAAATAGGTGCACTAACAGCATTTCGCAGAGTTGTCACTAGGGTCAAATGAGATAATGTGTGTACAGTGAACATGGCTGGAGGATTCTGGGACGTCATGACGTGAGCACCCTTTGTGACTTCATGCACGTTGGGTTATTGACATTAAGTGCTTTGGCCAGGATCACATAGGAAGGGCATAATACCAGTTAGGGTGTCCAGAGGCATCCAAAGGTCCCCAGACCCCCGAAACAAGTAGGAGTGAATCAGTGGCTTCTCTGAGGTCTTGGGTGAGGGAGAAGAAGGGAGAAAAGGAAGGGCATAGGCAGTATCTCCATGTTCTGCGTGCTCACATCTCTGGGCTTTGCAGCCCAGCATCTCTGTGTCCTGTACCTGGAACTCTCAGCCACGTAGAGACCCTAGCTGGGTCTCTGTAGATAGAGTTCAGCAAAGTTTGCATAATTTCCTCCTCCCCTCCCTACCTTCCCCCAATTCAGATTTCCCCACCTTCTTTCCACACATCCAACCCTTAGAGAAGCAGCTGGTTTGCTCCCACCTGCTGTTGCATCTTCCTCCTGGTTCTGTACCTTAGGCATCTAGAGCAGTGTCCTGGATCTGAGGCGGGGCTGTCAGAGAAACCCTGCACTGCCCAGGCCCCGCAATGGCCCCTCCCCGCCAGGCTCCAGGAAAGAAGGCTGGACTCCTTGGTTCCACAGTGCCAGGAGAATTCGAATCACCTCCAAGCTAATCGTGGCCCTTGGTACCTTCAGAGCTCTTTACCTGCAAATGATCTTAAGTGGGGACTGCAGCCATTGCAAACCCATCTGTATGGAGTTTGACAGCCAGCAGTAGCTCTAGAATTCCTTAGACAAGGGGCTTGAGGCCATCTGGATGGAAGGCTAGAGTGGGCCTGGAAACTTGCTTAGAGCTAAGTTATGGATCATTAATATTAATGACATTGCTTTAATCTCCATTTGACATAAAATTAAGAAAAGTTCATTGCCCAGCTCAAAGAATAGGAATATCCAAGGATGGTGTTTTGAGTGGTGGTGGAGATTGTCAAGGGCCGAAAGCCCTCCCCCATTCCTGTCCCAGGCCTTTACTCTGTGAGGGGATTCATATATTAGAGCTCAGACACCACACATTCATTCATTCAATGAACAGTTACTCATAATAATAGCTCACTCGTACTTAGCTCTTTCCATGTGCAGGGCCTGTGCTAAATGCATGATTTGAATTTTTTTATGTAATCCTCACCACAAGGTAGATACTGGCAATATTACTACTCATATTTTACTGATGAGGACATTGAGCTCATGGAAATCAGAAATAGATCTCAAACCTGAGTTTGTTTGCCTCCACCTGAATCTTGGGCTCTCACTCATCAGAGAACGCTCTGGGGAGCTGGAATAATGGACCTGCAAGGGATGAAGGCTTTAGCATCAGAACAGTTTAAATCCTCTTATTACCGGTGGGGTACCTAGGCAAGTTAGCTCGTCACTCTGTGCCCTTCTTTCCTCATTTAAACAGTGGGACAGCACTGTTTAAATGCTGTCCTACGGTGGCTCATGGTAACCAGAGTCTTATGCTGCTCAGGGAGGTTTTCCATTTATTTTCTTTTGGCTCCTTTAGTGGAAGACTTCCTGGTGAGCTGCCACTCCCTGGTAGGTATAGGCAGTTGACACAAGATGGCCAGTCGGTGACCTCACTCTTCTGCTGAGTCAATAAGAATTTTAGTTTCTGTGGTTACTAAGCTAAGAAGATGTGATTATTGATAACAGCTACTTGTCCTCTGAGTAGAGAGAGCCTGCTTGCTAAGTGAAGCCAGGCAGAGAAGCAGAACTGAGAGATGAAGAGAAAGAACCGTGATTTCTCTTTGAGCATCTGGATCCAGCCATTCCTGAAGGTACACTTCTAGACTTTCCTTTGATTGAGCCAATGAATTCACTTCTTGCTTAAACGTGTTCAAGTTTTGTTTCTATCAACCTGTGGCATCTAGACTAAAATACTACTTCCTAGGATCATTGTGAAGCTCAAGTGAGATACTACATGTAAACCGCTGAGCACAGCGGCTGGCACGTGGTAAGCGCTCAACAAGTGTTAGCTCATATTATTATAAATACTGTGGGCCAGGTCCTGTGTGGGGGTACTGGGGAATCAGAGGTGATAGAGACTTGGTACCTGCCTTTAAAGATCTCAAACCTTAATGAAGAAGACAGACAAGCCAATAGACAGGTATAAAATACCATAACATATGACTAAGTACTGGTCCCATGGCAGTACTGAAAACTAATTGTTTTGGAGTAGTAATGGGTTAGATATGTTGAAGAAAGCTTCCCAGATGACAGAAGGCTAGGAGGAGTCTGACAGGGTTCAGAACAGGCCTCCCCAAGAAGTGCTACTTTGGCATGGGGATTATTTTTAGTTGGAGGCAATCAAGACCCATCGGGCTCAAGAGAAACTTGAACCTGTCCCTTACAGAATTTAAATTTGGGGCCTTGCCTATAATAAAAGTTAACACCAGGAATAATTTTGCATGACCTATCTATCGGGCAGAGCACACATCTAACCAGTGAACATCTGCTCTTCTTATTGATCTGTAAATGACCTTCCTGCCTTCTGAAGCCTCAGGGGCCTAACTTCATTCCTTAGCTCAGGATGTCATATATACGCCATTTTTCCTGTTTGTCTCTGAACAGCTCATGTATGTGAGATCTCTGACTCTCTCGTGTATGTGAGATTCCTATTCATAATATGTAATTAAATTTGATTATTTTCTCTTGTTAATCTGTCTCATGTAGATTTAATTATTAAACCGGCTAGAGGAACCTATAAAGGTAGAGGAAATTGTATTCCTCCTCCACAAGTCTTAAAGGGTGGGTAGATGTTTATAGTGGAGATGGATGTCATGAATTGAATTGCATTCCACCCACCAAAATAAATATCGACGTCTTAACCTCCAGGACCTCAAAACGTGACCTTATTTGGAAATAGGGTCATTGTCAATGTAATTAGTTAAGATGAGCGAGGCCAGACTGAAGTAGGGTGGGCCCCTAATCCAATATGACTGGTGTCCATATGAGAAGATGGTCATGAGAAGACTCAGAGACACAGGGAGAATAGCATGTGAAGATGGAGGCAGAGCTTGGAGCAATGCATCTACAAGCCAAGGAATGCCAAGGCTTGCTGGGTCTCATCAGAAGGTAAGAGACGGGCATAGAACAGATTCTCCCTCACAGCCCTCAAAAAAACTTAACCCTACTGACTTCTCGATTTTGGACTTTAGCCTCGTCTCTGTGAGAGAATAGATTTCTATTGTTTTAAGCCACCCGGTTTGTTACGGCAGGCATAGGAAACTAATACAGTGGGTATAGCAAATCTTGTCAGTGCCTCCCCTACACCCTAAGCCACCCAGAGGTCACATTCAGCTTTAGTGGACAGATCCTGACTATGTCCATGGCTTCCTACCTTAACTTTACCCTGAGCACAGGAGTGTGCTCAGCCCTCACATAGGGTAGGCCAGAAGTGTCAGGGAGTTAACATCCCCTAGAAGGATTAGGATCTGAACTATATGAAGAATTTTAAAAATCAGTAAGAAAAAGACAAGCATCTTAATAGGCCAGTAGGCAAAAGACTAGAACAGTTATTTTACAGAAGAATTAGGGATGGAAAGAACTTCTTTACAAATTTTCAAGTCTTCCAGCCTTGGCCACGTAAAATTTAAGGAGTTTGTTCAGTTAAGAACTTTATAGACAAAGCTAGCAGAAGGTTAAAAAACTGGAAAAAAAAATATTTTCAATGGCTGAAACAATAGCAAATGAATAGTTTGGTGACTGTGTAGGGAACTCAGGGCATATCAACAAGAAAAAGACAGTAAAAACTATAGAGAGTTGGACAAAGGATATGAATAGGCGATTTACAGAAGGAGAAACACAAATAGCCAGGAAGTGTTTGCTCAACTTTCCTATAGTCACGGAAATGAAATTAAGAGAAGATTTCACCCTGGATAGAAGGGGAGTTGGGGTGCTGGGTGAAAAGGTGAGGGGGTTAAGAAATAAAAATTGGTAGTTAGGAAATAGTCACGGGAATGTAAAGTACAGAATAGGGAATATAGTCAATAATATTGTAATAACTATGTATGGTGCCAGTTGGCTACTAGACTAGTCAGGGGGATCATTCTGTAAATTATATAAACATCTTAACCACTAGGCTGCACACCTGAAACTAAGATAAAATAATATTGAATGTTGACTATAATTGAAAAACATTTTTTTAAAGGAAAAAAGATGAAGGGGAATGAGAAGTTAAAATTTATTTATAAAATAAATAAGTCACGGAAATATAATGTACAGCATAGGGAATATAGTCAATAGTATTCTAATAATGTCGTATGGTATCAGATGGTTAATATACTTATCATAGTGATCATTTGTTTAGGCATATAAATGTTGAATAACTACGGTATATACCTGAAACTAATATAATATTGTATGTTGGCTATATTTTAATAAAAATCTTTTTAAAAGAAAAAAAAAAGACAAGATGTCACTTTACACCTATCAGAATGGCAAAAGAAAAAAAGTAGAATGACAGGTGTTGGTAAAGATGAGGGGAGATTGAAAAGCCCATGTATTGCTGATGGGATGTTGCACCAGTATATCCTTCTGGGAGAGCAATGGAGTAGGACCTGGTGGAATTAGGGATGATTTTTTAAAAACGCTGTATTCACATGGAATGTTTTCTGAAAAGTTTTAAAGTCTTGTTTTCACTTTTAAGCCTTTGATTCATCTGGAATTAATTTTTATTAATTTTAGTGTGAGGTAGGGATCCTTATGGGTGTCCAGTCCCTGTACCACTAATTGAATATCTCTTCCTTTCCTCAGAGATTCACAATGCCAGCTGTGTCAAATTTCAAATTTATATACGAGTGGGAATGATTTTGGACTCTCTATTATGTTCTATTAGTGAATTTTTCATTCCTACACCCATACTACACCTGTTTTTATTATTATAACTTCATAATAAGTTAATTTCTGGAAGCCAAATACCCTCTCTCCTTTTCCTCCATTCACATCGTTAGAATTTATATAAGATTGAAATAATCTATTCCTTGATGTTTTGGAAGAATTTTCCCATAAAATTGTCTCAAGTCTCGTGTTTTCTTTTAAGAAAAAAATTAAACTATCAATTAAGTTATTTAAATATTGTAGAGCGATTCGAGTTTTTCATTGCTTCTTGAGCCAATTTTAGTAACCCATTGTATATGTGTATGTGTGTTTAAGAATTGTCATCTAAATTTTCAAAATCGTTGGCATAAAGTTGTATATGGTATTCTACTATTTTTGAAATTTCTGACATATCAGTCTTTGTAAGTGAGCACATGGTTGATCTTTGTGTATGTTCCATAGGTAAAGGTAAATTTGTGTATTTTAGGTTTGTTGGGCATAAAGTTCTATATGATATTTGGACCTAATTACTCATGCTCTTCAAAAAACGTTATCTTTCTTTGTGTTTAATTTATTAGTTTCTAGGAGAGGTTTGTTAAAATCTCTAACTATAATTAGTCATTATATATATTCGCTGTATATATTTTCAAGTCTTCCTATCAGTCATTGCTTTATATTTTTTGAAGCTATATTGTTAGATGCATATCTTTGTATCATTATATACTTTTGATTTATTGTTTATTTTACTAATATATGATGTTCCTCTTTGTTTCTCATGATTTAAAAAAAACCCTTTTATCTTTTTTTTCTGATGTTAATGTTAATAGCCCATGAATCACTTTGTTTTAGGAGTTCTTAGCCTTTATCATGCCATGGACCCCTTGGCAGTCTGGTGAGGCCAGTGAACCCCTTTTCAAAATAATATTTTAAAATGCATGAAATTATAAAGCAAATCAATTGTATTAAAATATTTGTAATTTTATATATACTTTTTTATTAGTACATTAAATAGCAAGATCTAACAGTAGGCCTAATAACTACTGTGGTTTTGAAGTAGTGATACAAGTAAAGGATATTTTGGGATAATGCAATAAAGTGATATAAAAATATTTATGATTTTTATTTGTGACAAAGTCACACATACTGCTAACATTTCTGCGATTTGTTGCCAACATTTATAAATGACAAGAATGCTAAATTTTAGTTACAGCTTAGTGAAAATAAAGATATTTTCCTTCCAAGTTCACAGACACCCTGAATTCTATCCGATGACTCACTGGGGGTCCATGGGCCCTAAGACATGAATCCTTGCCTTATTTTTAATCTTTTAGGCCTTTGTTGTAAGGGAGCCTGTTATAATGACATATTACTGGCTTAAAAAATCTTTTCCGAGAGTCTCTGTCTTTTATATTTATCATAAAATTGTCCCATTTCCACTTATTGTAATTATTGCTATATTTTAGATTTTCCCTGCCATCTTATTTACCTATATAGCAGGTAGAGTTAGGTTAAACTTGTATTATAGAAAACTCCAAATAATAGTGGTTTAAATAAAATAAAAATTTCTCTCTCTTTTAGTCTAGGACTCTGCAGCCTTTAGGGACCCAGTTTCCATCTTCTTAACTTATAACTTCCATCTTCAAGTTCATCTCATGATTCGATATGGCTACTGGAGCTTTGGCCTTCACAAACTCATTCAAAACATCAAGAAGAAAGAATTATGGAAGAATAAAAAGGTATTACTTATATTTTATTAGCCAGAATTTAGTTATGTGGTCTCACCTAGTAGCAAAAGAAGTTTTCTTTTGGCTGGGTACATCAATGACCTGAATAAAATCAAGGTTATTTTACTGAGGAAGAAGAGGCTGGTGAATATTGAATGACTATTAGTAGTGTCTGCTTTAGTTTCCCCACCACAGCTGATTGTGGGTGTCCATAGCAGTGGCTTGGAGACTTCTATATGGTACCTGATCCGGAGAGGACCAGCCTGCCATCTAGTGGCAGGTTGGTTACATTGGATTCCTTTCATTATGGAGGCAGCATAGATTTGCCTGTACTGGGACAGGCAATTATTCTAGCTATGTGTTTGCATTCTCCGCCTGCCGTGCTTCTACCATCAATATCATTAATGGATTTACTGAGTGTCTTATTCACAATCATGGTAGTCCAAACAGCATTGCTTCTGGCCGGAGACTTCATTTTTCAGCCAAAGAAGTTAAGAAATTGGCAGGTGAGCATGAGATTTACTGGTCTTGCCACATACTCTTATCACCAGAATCATCTGTCTTGATTGGTTGGTGACATGGCCTCCTGAGGCTTGGTTAGTATCAGCTAGAAGTTGGCATATGCTCTGAATCAGCAATCAATGCAAGGTGATGTTTCTCTCTTTTCCAGAATCCATGGTTTAGGACATCTTGGACTTGATAACTTACAGAAAATTTGCTCCTCTTCCCCAAGACTTTGGGTTCTGCTAATTTAGAGGTCTTAGTGTATAAAGGAAGACTATTTCCACCAGGGCACACCACAGAGGTCCCACCGATATGGAAACTGAGACTGACATTTGGCCGTTTCAGACTCCTCGACTGAAAGATCAGGGGAAAAGGTGGGGGTGGGTGGTTCTGTGGTGGCTGGAGTGATTAATCTTGGTTATCAGTGGGGGGAACGCACCATGGGAATGGGTAGAAGTGTGTCTCTGGATATAATGAAGTCCTCTGGATTACTATCTATTTCCACGGCCGGTGGCAAAATTTAATGGAAGGTGACAGCAACCCCATGTGAGCAGGACAACCAATAGACTCAGCTTCCTCCTGAATGAAGCTCAGGTGACCCCATTAGGTTAAAACCTCTGACCACATGAGTTTCTTGCTGAAGGCAAAGGAAAAATGGAACAGCTAGTAGAGAAAAGATCTTATAAATGCCTCATGACCTGTGGCAGAAATGATCATTATAACCCTTATCTTGCTGTGTCATGCATATATTTATCAATGGTGTTAATAGTGCCTCTTTCTTCCGTTTTTATAGGGTATTTTGTCGGTGGTAAGCTTTACAATTTAGCGCACAGATTACAGAATTGCATGATGGGATTGTGACTAGAGTAAAAGTGAACATCACCCAGACTCCCTAGGGTAGGAGCTGGATGCAGTAACTGCTGAGGCTTTGGATTTTTTTTTTTTGAGAAAAAGTTAAGAATATTCTTGTTTGAATGAGATCTATTTTCATTAGGCTGGGAGGTAACACGTTGTGGTTTCTTTATGGGAGTTTAAGAATGGAAAGCGGGATGGAAATGGATGTGAACTCTGGCAAATATTGATGACCGAACCTACTCAGCACCTCTCCAAACCTCCTTCCATAATAACTTCTACTATAGAGACTGGAAGCTTAGAGAGGACATTTCCAGACTCTCTTGCAGCTAGGATTTCCGTGTCACTTGGCTTCTGCCAGGAAGGTGCAACCGAACCAGAATCCAGTGCTGGGGGAGGGGGGTCACATGGCTCTTCCGGATGCACGGAGGTGGCGATGTCTCCTTTCTCTGAAGGCAGCTGTGGTGGAAGCCCTCATGCCAGATCAGGCCCCGGCTTTGTGGTGCTGAGCAGAAGTGTCAGCTGCTTCCCAATATGGCAGCTTTTCTGCCTGCAACTTGGGCAGTGAGGTTTTTGAGTCAGCAATAGTGGCAGCGGTAGCAGAAGTTCCCCTGCCAGGCTAGTTCTGCAGTGAGATTTGGGTGTTATTCCTGGAATAGAGTCTGCTTCTCACCCCTTCTTGGGAGTCTGAAACCTACCTAATCACCTTTTAAGTCTGCTGGGTGGAATATTTTGTCTGCAATGGAACCCTGGCTAATTCATTGTATTTTATTTTTGTTTCTTTCCCCCCTCTTTTAAAAATTGATATACAATTGGGATATAATGTTAGTTTCAGGTGTATGACATAATGATTTAATTTTGTACATATTGTGAAATGATCTCCACAATAAGCCTAGTTAACACCCATCACCACACACGGTTATACATTTTTTTGTGTGCTGAGAACGTTTAAGAGCTACACTCTTAGCAACTTTCCAGTATACAATACAGTTGTATTAACTATAGTCACCATGCTGTATGTTATACGCCCATGACTTATTTATTTTATAACTGAGAGTTTGTACCTTTTGACCCCCATTTGCTCATTTTGCCCACTCTCACCCCCGATTTCTGGCAGCTTCCAATCTGCTCTCTGTATCTATGAGCTCATTCTATCGCCATGCTCTAGCGATACTGTCAAAACAATATTTAAACAGTCTTGAATTCGGCCACTCCTCTCTACCTTCACTGCTACAGCCCTCGTCCAAGGCACTACCAGTTCCCAGTTGGACCTCCAACTAGTTCTCCTGCCTCCTCTCTTACTCCTTCTTCCAATTCTGTCCTTTAAAAAGTGGCCTGAGTGTGCTTCAAAAACACAAACATTCCAGAAGTTTCCACTACTTAGAACAGAAGCCAAAGTCTTCCCCAGGGTTTATGCGACCCCGCCCACCTCTCTGACCTCATGCCCTGCCAGTCTGCCATCCCCCGTCACCCACTGGTCACATCAAACTTACCGAGGTTGTTCTCACCGTAGGATCTTTGCACAGGTTTTCTCTCTCCTGGGCAACTCTTCTCTGAGGTCCTCAAATGACACGTCCTTTGAGAATCTTTCCTGACTGCCTCTTCCCATCACTCTCTCCCCTCAGTCCGCTCATTTTCCTCTGGAGCACTTCCAGCTCTCTGAAAACATTAGTTATGGATTTATGTCCATCTGTCTAGAACAGACGGATGTCTGTCTCGTACCCTGGGCACCTAGACTAGTGCCTGGCACACAGTAGAGGTTCAAACAAACTCAGGTGGAAGGGAGGGACAAAGCCCCTAAAGCACAGTTCAGGGCAAACTTGGGGACCCCAGAGAAGACTCAAGAGTCCCTAACAGAATTGCCTTCTTAGTTACTTGACCTTAAATAACTCCCTGTTGGGGTCACTTGACCTCTGTTTGAAATTCCTTTCTTCCCCCATTCGAGAGTAGTCAGGCTAAAGTCCGCCCAAGGCAGCCCTTACCCTCTCTTCCCGCCTGCAGCCATCACAGGCAGATTTAAGGTGACATCACAGAATTCTCTAATATCAACTCATTTAACTAAAGAAGCCAATAGGGAGGAGGCTTCTCAAAACAAAGAAACTTGGCTCTAAATAACATGATAATAAAAATAACTAGATTCTATCGAGGTATTATTTTGTGCCAAACAAGATTTTAAGTACTTTCTGTGTGTTTTCTCATTCAGTCCTGAGGAACACCCTTTGAGGTCATCGTATTGGTTATCTATTGCTGCATTACAAAACACCCTAAAACTGAGTGGGTTAAAAGGACAATCATTTTATTTGCTCACAATTCTTGTGAGCAGTTTGGACTGGACTCAACTGGGTGGGTTTTCTGGACTCAGTTGGACAGGGCTCTGGACTCTGTTCCAGCCGAGAGGCTTTTCTCCCAGGACGAGAGACCATTGTAGCCATGTCACTTACACCCTGTGCTATCCTCATGCACGGGGCAGCCGATATCAGTCCATCTTCCTGTACAGAACCTGAATATTTTTTTTTTCGTGTAAAACACATAAGGAAGCCTGGTTCCTCTTTTCTAATTCTGGGGGACAAACATGATTGTCAGATAATGACTTCAGAGTGTCCAAACGGTAGAGCTGACCAGCTTCTGTAGCCTTCCTGTGTCTCATTTTCTAGAGGAGGAGACAAAGCCCCGAGAGGTAAAGAGACTTGGCCAAGGTTGCCCAGTGTTCTGGCCACTCAGTGCTCCTGGACAGTGTCCTACATCACACTCCCAGAAGAGAGGGTCTCTAGGTCACCCTCCCCACTTGTCCCCCTCCTTGGGACAGGCACCAGGAATGCCTGTGGGCAGAAGAATGTGCCGCTAGGGCACAAGGAGAGACGGCTTGGGGTGGAGACGGAGGTGTGGAGAGACCTGTCTGAGCTCTAGCTGGAAACACACAATAGGCGTCAAGGAGGGGAGCAGAATGCGGAGGAAGCACAGAGAGATGGTGGACTGAGGGGTCTGGGTGAGGGTTCAGAGAGGAGCTCTGGTCCTGCCTTTGAGGGTGAAGAAAGAACATCATCCTGTCTTGTCACCTTTTAATCCTTTTAATCCTTTTAATCTTTGTAGGAGCCCTACTCTCCCCAACCTCTACAGACGCTGTCAGCCAGCAGTCTCTTCAGGAGCCAAGGCCACCATCCTCTGCAGCTCTGATGTAGCAAAGACACCACTTGTTGTGGAGGATGCATAATTGGACTAGCAGTCAGAAGGCGTGGGCTCTATTATTTCAAATCTTTACTAAGCACCTGCCATGTGCCAGGCACTGTTCTTAGCAGCCTCAAGGTGTCTGGGAGAGGCTGCTTATGAATAAGTAAACAAGTATATGACCAAGATCACCTCAGATAATGAATGACAAGAGCTATTAAGACAACAAGCAGGGTAATGAGATAGATAATGGCTGGATGGGTTGACATTAGTTTGGGTTGTGTGTAGGAGGTAGAAACAAGAAGAGTGTCTCTGAAGTGGTGAAATTTGAGCTGAGAAGGAGGCAGCCATGTAAAAATCTGAGGGAAGTGTGGACCCTGATTAGGGAATGGCAAGTGCAAAGGCCCTGTGGCATGTTTGGGGGAATCTGACAGGTGAGAGGGGCAGGATTAAGAGCATAAAAAGAGGCCCCTTCTCTTTGCCATTAATTCTCTGTGGGATTTAAGTACATCTCATCTCCTTAATTCACCTCTAAATTTTGGGCATCTGTGAGTTTAAATAAATCTTTTTTTGGACCTAGTTCTATTTTTATTTTAACAGCTTTTGTTCCGAGGACAGGGCATTGGTCTGGGAGTCAGTCAGAAGACATAATTATGGCTCCAGAGTTTCCAGTAGCAAGCTGTGTGACCTTGGACAAATCCCCTTCCTCATCTGTAAACCAGGAGATTGGACCTCAAATTCCAACGGCCCTTCCAGCTGAGACATCCCAGCACAAGGAATCCATGTGAACTCTTCTTGATCCTATTTATTTTCAGCCCACATGTGGATATGCTCAGCATATGTCTGCTCCTTCTTCCAGGCGGTGCCATCTGGAGATCTACATACAGCAGGCATTTAGTAGATGCTTTTAAAAGCACAAGGCAACCTGAACATACATTAACAGGGGTGATCGAGTATATTGTCGAGTACATTGTGCAGCTATTAAAAGAACGACTTAGATTTAAATCCGCTGAGCGAGAGGGAAGTGCATGATGTAAGTGAGAATGAAGCTAGTGAAAATGACTCCATTTTTGTAAAACCAAACGACAAAATCTCTGTACGTGTGTATGTGGGTCTGTTTATGTTCACGGGTAAGGGGACAGATGGGAGAGAATAAACTCCAGTCTGTAATATTAGTTACCTAGGAGTGCTGAGGGACTGGGGGATGAGGAAACAGAAAGGGATTGGGGGAAGAGTATTCATTTTTCTTTTTTTTGTTGTTTTATCTTTGTTGTTTTACTGGTTTCAAATAAAAATGTGTTGCTTTTATAATCTTGGAAGAATTTAATACATCCCAAAGGAGTCAAAGTGCTAAGGGATTCATCCGCGCAGACGCCGACAACAGGCGCTGCTCTGTGGGCTTGCTCAACCTCATGATAAGTCGGCCTCGGGTGTGCTTCCCCTAAGGACAGCAGACTTCCCAGAGCCCACCCTGCCATCTGGGCCTGCATATCAGTGGAATTTGGCAGATGGCTTGATGTGATACAAGTCCCCGAGCCCTCTGCCCTTTGGAGACTGAGCGAGTGGGCAGTGTCTACTTTGATCTTATCAGAATGTCTCCCTCCCCTCCCGGCATCCGCAACCCTATTTCAAAGGCTGCCGGAGACACACTGGAGCTGTCCAGGGCCTGTGGGATATGAGATCACAGGCGTGATTCCCACACAAGGCGCAGTTGCTCCAGGCTTTTCCCTAGTCCCGCTTTAGAGCTTCAGTGGCAGCTCAGGCTGCGAGGGTTTTCTGGGGCCTCCCCGCCATCTCTCTGACTGCAGATGCACCACCCGCCCCTCAGGTCCACCCCGGGCGGGGGAGGGAGGGGAGCGTGTGTGTAGGGGGAGGGGCTTATTGTTAAAGCTTCAGAAGCTGTTTCCTGGTCATGTCATTCTCCCCTCCAGGAAATCCCTGCAGATGTCTATTTAAAGCCCCCCTTGCTGCTGTCTGTGCTCATTTCCTGGGCAGTGGGCTTCTTTCTCTATTTAGGAGCCCTTGGGCCTGGATGTTATTGAGCTGCCTCCCTCCAGCTTTCTTGTTTTAGCGCCAAAGAGGAAGCACCCTGCCCCAGGCTCTTGTGTGCTTCTTGATGCTTTTCAAAGCCCTCTCGAATTCCATTCCATTTGAATGGTCTCTTAGAATAACGCTCTGAGGTAGGAATGCTGGGAGTATTATCTCTATATTGTAGAGAAAATGGAGATTCAGAGTCGTTAAGCCACTTGTCACATCCCAGAATGAAGAAAAGGCAGTTCCAGGCCTTTGTCTTCCAGATCAGCCCACTCAGCCCATGCTCCATTGTCAGAAGTGTCCCCTCCCCACTGAAAGTCCCCTAAGAAATGGGCTCAGTAGGCCAAATTTTCATCTAGTGAGCCCACTCCCCAATTGCAGCTGAGTGACCAGGGTGGCTTTGCAATCCAGGATGACCGCCCAGAGGTTGAGGCTCAGAGACTCGCCAGATCTGCATGTCAGCTTCTTCGGTCCTTTTCATCTGTCCTTTACTGGGGACCAGCTGGTCCCTAAGCCAGCAACATCTTCCTCTTCTCCAAAGTTTATAGCTAAGAGCAAATAGCGATGGGGAATATGGGGAACCTGACCCATCATTCACAAAGGAATGACATTAAAACTTTCTGAAGACCTTGTCTGGAAAGGCTGTGTGCCAACACCACTGGGTGCTTTACTATGTGCTTGGCATTTTGCTGTGTGCTAAGGCGAAAAATACATACAAAAAGCATAAGATATTGGATCTAATCTAGTGTTAAGGCGATCAGGCTTATGTTGGTCGAACAACTAGAGACAAAATAAGACAACCTGTAGTTGAACCTGTTACCTGGTTTAGAGATGAATGGGATTTTAAGCATGTAGCCACCCCAGGGCAGCAACAAGCAACATGTTTAGTGTGTTAGAGACTAGGCACGTGATCTCCTTATCCCAGAGCTATCAGTTAGGATAGCTCCAGGAAAAATGATAATAAACATGAGAGCAGCAGCTATTACTTATTCATTGCATCGAGTACTGTGCTAAATAAATTGTTCAAATGCATCGCCTCGCTTGCTTCTCCCGACAAGTGTATAAGGTCTAGACTCACCTATCCTTGTTTTTATTGATGGAAAATCAAGGCTCCAAAAGCCTTCAGAAACATGCTCAAAGTTATACAGCCATCAAGGGGCAGTGCTAGGACCGGCATCCAGGTCTGTCTGAGGCCCAAACCCAGGTTCAACCACCTGTGTGTTAAATCGGAGATTGCAGCTATCTGTATGGTCCTCCCGCCGTCCAGCCGCACACTTGGAGGTTGATTGGTCACCGGCAGGAGCCGCTCTGTATTTTAAGTGTCAGCCCTGTGCTGGAAGCTGGACTACTCCAGAGAGCGAGAAGGCTCCATCCTGAGGCTTTGGAGCTCAGAGCAGACCCTACAGACAGAGGCCCCAGTTTCCTCCCCTGGCCTCATCTTTAAGGATGCTGATTTTCTCCCCAAGAATAGCCATCCCTCTGAACAGGGCATCTGAGGATAGTTCTCCTTCAGCATCTCTAGGCAGAAGCTTGGCGGAAGGAATGCTCTTACGCCCACTTGCTTTCCTGTCTCGTGATGGTCCGTCCATCTGGCTCATTCATGTATTCATTCAACAAATTATCATTGAGCACAGACTCTGTCCTGCCGTGGTCAAGGCACTGAAGGGGGCAGGAAAATGAAAACAGATCGGTATGAGAGACAAGACATTCTCATAAAAACACTCATCTAAGTGTAAGGGGTGAGGACCAGGAGGAAAGCACAGGTTACACATCCTGTGTGAGTTTGAGAGGAGGGGTCACCCCCACATTTGGCAGGAGCGGAGGAGGGGTATGCGGCAAGGAAAGTTTTGAGGAGGCGGGGTTTGAGCTGGACCTGGAAGAGAGGGTAGGGTTTAAAAATGTGTAGCCAAAGCGAAGGACATTCCAGATCATGAGAATAGCACGGGCTTAGCAGTGGGAGCGGGTCCATGCGTCGAAGAGAAGCAGTGGGAGTCAGGATGGCACTGGTGGGTGGTCTGTGTGCTGTGGCACAAGTCACATCAGTCACAGCCTAGCCCTTCTAGAAATAGGAGAGCTGGAAATAAGGCCCCAGAGGTCCTGAGAAGAGTCTTGACCCCTGAGTGGCTGGCCTAGCAGGGGACACACTTCCTACATTGTCCTGGGCTGCCTGTTGTTTTGGGAAGGCCCTCTATTGTCACGTTTACACCACCAACATTACTTCTCAGGCCTAGTCAGCCCAATGAACCCTAGACACATATGGCATTGGGGCTGGAAGGGAAATTTATAGAGCATGTCACCCAGCATTTAAACTTAAAAAGAAAAATCTGTAGGATCCCACTATTCAAAGAGAATTACAATAACCTCAAAGAGAAAACAGATAAGCTGCTCCAGTTAAAGCAGGTTGGGGGGCGGGGGGCTGCCCATTCCATCTGCCATCACTCCCCACAGTAGCTCCTGGAGCACCCCTGGGGAATCTAGGACTCAAAGAATCACCCCACCCAACCCCAATTTCATTTTAAAGATGTGGAATCTGAGGCCTGGAGAGGAGACACAGAGGCACCTGACCACGTGATAATGGTCCAGGGATCTCCTTGATCTTGTTTCTAAGATCAGGGGAGAAAGCCAAACTAAGTGCAGAGATGAAGGTGGGCCTCATTCTTCAGGTTGCATCTCCCTCCCTTAGTAGCAATGATGTTGGGGGCCTGGTGGCTAGAACAGCCCCAAACACCCCACTCTGTGGCCTGGTGGCTGTTGGCACTGTGCCGGCTCACCTGTGGCCTGTCTCATCCTTAACCTACTGGAGGAGGGAAGTTGGACAGGGTCTATCACTATGGGGGAGACGGAAGAGGGGAAAGACACGCTGAAATCCGTCAACCTCAAGAGAAGGGCTCTTTGGGCACAATGGTTGTTCTCCATATGTGCTGGGCATTTTATTATTTATCAAAGCATTTTCACAGAATGATTCTATTTAATTCTTACAATTAGCCTGCGAGGTATATATTCTCCCCATTTTACCATTGATAAAGGTGAGAGTCAGAGAGGCTGGGTGAGTTAACATCATGCAGGTGGTAAGGAGGCAGAGACAGTCACCTGGGCCTTCTAACTCTGAGTCTACAGAGCATAGTGCAAGTGAGAGAAGGAGGTGGCTCTGTGTGCGTGTGTGTGTTTGCGTTTGTGTGTGTGTGTCTATGTTTTGGGAGGCTGCCAGAGAAAAGTGCAGAGCAAGGGCTGAGGCTTGGAGTATGCCTGTGAATTATTATATAGCAACTGTTCCTTTAATCATATGCATCTCACTTGAGACTAAAGAAGCCACAAGGGGGGTACTCCTGGACCCCAGTGCCTAGTTAAATGCCTGTTCCAAGGCAGGTACCTAGGAAATATCTGTGGCACAAACCTGATTAAAGAGGGTGTGCTTGTGACCTTGTTTCTGGGTGAAGTTGTCTCTAATACTAGAGGCTGCCTTGCCCACAGCCCATCCTCTCTCCCAGGTCTGACATCTTCCCACTTCCTCTTCTGCAAATGAGGAGAAATAGCAACAAAACGCCCGCCAATATGTAAAAGGGAAGCAATAAACATGCTTCCTTGCCCAAGGGTCCTTGTCACCCCTCCCCACCCCAGATGTGTGGAGTCAACCCCAGCTTTCCCCTTCGAAGTCCCCTGATCCTGCCTAGGTTCTGCCAGTATGAAGTGGCAATGGTACCCTCTGTTCTAGCATCTCCAGGAAACAGCAATCCTGATCCCTGGCGATTGCAGAGACTACTGGTGTGGGCTCTGGATAACTCTGGGATCAGTGCCCAACTCAGCACAGGAATAAAGAAGATATCCAAGCTCAAGACTCACACTGTCACAAAGGTCTGGACGGATTTCTCCAGCTCCTCGGAAAGCAAACTGGGTTGCCCATCCCTCCTTTACGGCCTGCCTTCTTTCTCAGCCCAGAGGAGACAGAGTGTATAGCGCATGCTTTGACATACACAGCAATCTCTTCAAAGATACATAGCTGATGAGAAGCCCCCAGACCTGTGCCCCCTTCCTGCCAAATGTCCCAGAAACATTTGCATCGGAGTGCCCAGGAGGAGAGACATTCTGGGAGGCCGAGTCAGACAGCCAGCACTCCTCTGGGGCTTGAAACATGTGATTAGCAGACCAGGCATCTGCTACTGTTTCCCTCCCTGACATTAAGGGCTCAGCTTCCTGGCAGCAGCCCTCCCCTTCCTCCCCTTAATCCTGAGAGTTGGCTCCAGTTGCTAAAGGAGCCACTTTTAGGGTTCTGACAATAATCTTTTCACCACCAGCAGGCCTGGCATCAAACACAACACAAGAATGATGACAAGGCTGAAAATGCAGGTCCACTTTATTTACAACGATCAGTTGGTGACACATAGATCTTTGGGCTTTTTGTGGCTTTGTTGAGAGACACCTGGACAGGTGCCCACTTCCTCTGTTGGGGTAATATACCCTCCTTCCTCATCCTGCTTTGAGAACAAGGAATCTGCTGTCAGGACCCCCCTGCTCTGACAAGCCTCAACTTGGGGACATCTCTCCTATGTCCACTTTCAGGGTAGTCAGTGTCCCCAAGCACTTGCCAAAGGTTGTCCTTACCTCCTCTGGAGGTCCTGTCTTGGTCTTGGTTGTGGGGCACCTAGTGGGGAACCACACACAGTCTGCCTGCAGAGAGATGCAGTGGGTGAGGAATCCCGTAGAGGTGCCAGGCGCCAGGGCACAGGCTTGCAGTAGCTGCCTGGTGCAGAGCTGTTACCTGGCTTGATCTGTGGTTTGGGTTGGTGGGACCATC
Source organism: Pteropus medius (assembly GCF_902729225.1). Taxonomy (NCBI): domain Eukaryota; kingdom Metazoa; phylum Chordata; class Mammalia; order Chiroptera; family Pteropodidae; genus Pteropus; species Pteropus medius. The sequence goes on along the minus strand of NW_024354503.1, from coordinate 842,357 downwards.
CCAGTTTTCTCCAGAGACAGAGCGGTTAAGTCCCAATAGTCCCAATTAAGTCTCCACCGGGTAGAGAGGCCAGGCATAGGGCCTGGGAATTTTTCTTACTGTATATGGCAGCTGATTCCGTTCCCACCTTGGGCTCGGCCTCAGTTCTCCAGGGTCACTATTCCTCCCCTGCAAGAATGCCTACCCGGGTTGGTCTCGTCCCAGGGAGGAAGGCTAGATTGGCCAAGGGTGGGGCCGCTGCCTCTACCTGGCCAGGGTCCAAGGCCACCCTTCTGGATTTCTGGAAACTTCTCCCCGCTTCCCTTCTCTTTTGGGAGGGAGGGGGTGGTCTATCAAAGAGACTTGGTGTAAAGCATAGGGGGCAATTCCACAACGGAGGGCATCCGGAAACTCCAGACGGGGGGGAGGTGAACACTGAATACTGTTGCTCCCTCCCCCACACTCGTCCCCCAATAATCAAGGGTATATCAGGCGTCACCCTGAGCCAGGATGAGGCGCAGAGTGGACAACAACGCAGACCACGAGGGAGGCAAAGGCTGGGGGACCCGGGGAGGCCAAGCGGGCAGGGCCGGGGTTGGAGGCTGTAAATCAGGCCGGCCGGGTCCGGGGCCGCAAGTCCTGCCGGGTCCGCTCTCAGCGCGCCTGCCCCGCCCGCTCCCTAGGGCCGCCCTTCCCGCGGCGGGTCTGCGTGGACGGCGGTGGCGCCGAGGCGCCCCGCAGGCTGCATGTCCTCAGCTCCCGTGTCAGGCTGAGCACCTCGGGCCGCTCGCGCTGGGGGGCTCCTTCGTGGCTCTCCTCGGTGTCCTGGTCTTCCTCCTCGTCCTCCTCCTGGATGCTGCTGAGGCGCGGCACCCCACGGCCGCGCTCAGCGGGCGGCGGCCGATAGGCGCACTTGGCGTTGAGCAGCCGGCGCAGCGGGGCGCGGGGCACCGAGGCGGCTGCGCCCCCAGCACGGAGGTGCTGCTGGCGCACGTGGCGCGCGTCGCTCTGGCGCTGCAGACGCTTGAAGTCGCTGAAGGCCGCCAGCGCGGTCTGGCGGAGCAGGCGGGCCAGGGAGCGCGCCTTGTGCGCCCGCGCCAGCAGCACGGCGTGGCAGCGCAACACCACGGCCTTGTGGCGCGCCTGGTGGCGGTAGACCCAGGCGAAGACGCGAGGATGGCGCCCGTCCGCCGTGCAGTAGGTGATGCGCGGCAGCAGGTAGGCGTGCGTCGGCCTTCGGCCCCCGGGCACCCCCGCGGCGCCGCGCTCGCTCGGCTGCATGCGGATGCCGTGCGGCCCCAGCGTCAGCTTCATCTTGGTGCCTCCGCCGGGCCCGCAGCGCGCCCAGATCTTGCCCACGGCGTCGTCGGTGCAGCCGTCGCCCTTGGCGTGAAGGGTGACGGCGTTGCCCAGGTACCACACGGTGTAGGTCGGGTCCTCCTTGTTGAGCTCCACTTTCTGGCGCCGGCTGCGGAACACGCGGCCCAGACGCTCCAGCGGCCAGTCGGGCAGCAGGTCTGGGCAGGAGCGCAGGAAGCTGGAGAGCAGCGACGTGTAGGCGAGCCCGGGACTCAGACTCTTCGCCTTGCACTTGGCCTCATCCTCCACCAGCACGAATTTGTTACGTCTCCAGGGTAGCATCGCGGCGGCGGCGGCCGAAGGGGCTCGGGGCGCCCGGAGCTCACCGGCGTCTTGCCCGGCGGCCGGGGGAGGGGAGGGCCTGCAGGAGTCCGCCGCCTCGGGGTCGCGAGAAACTGGGCGGCGCCAGAGACAGTCGGTGCCCGGAGATGCCCAGTGCCAGACAGGGCTAGCTTCGCAGATGCCCGGTGCCCAGCCGGGCTGGAGGCCGAGATGCCGGGGCGGCGGCCGAGCGTCCGGGAACAGCTTCCCCCGGGAGTCTCTCCAGCTGTCCGGGAAGCAAGGAGCGGCAGGGGCCGAGTGTGGCGGAGGCGCCCCCAGGCACCAACAGAGGGGATCTCGCGGTCCCTGATGCCCAAATTGCGGCGGCGAGAAGGTCGCCCGAGCCGGGGCTGGCGGCTGGCTGCTCGGTGGAGTAGACGGAGAGCGCGACTGCGGTGGGGACTCCTTCAGGCGTCGCGGCTCCACCTCCCAGGGCTGCCTGCATCAACGGGCGGGACCGCCAGCTCTCTTGTCCCCTCCCCTTGTCGCCCTCCTCTCTCTCTCTCTCTCCTCCCCCTCGCAGGCTAGCGCTGCGCCTTGCCGGAGACCCAGCACAGGCGCGGTAGAACAGCTTTAGTCATTATTAGAGGGTGGGGGTGAAAGGCGCGGTTAAGAATTAGGAATCTCCTGAAGTGTACCCGAGGGCTTTGCCAATGTAAATTTCTCTGGCCTCAGTGGTGGTCTCTAAGATCTCCCTGGAGCATGCGGGATCCCCCTCCTCTCTTTGTAGGATTCCTCTGCCGCTCAGTACAGCATGTCCTTACCCCCATTGCTAAGAGTGATTTTGGGTGGGTTCTTGGTGGGGCCTCCTGTCTGCACAGCAGAAAACCAGCTGAGGTGGCCCCAGCAGTGCAGTGGAAAAGTACCGTCGCCCGGTGAAGCTTTCTCCTGGGTTCTTTCAAGGTCGTGGGCCAGGCAACTACGCCTGAGCTGGGAGGCCAAGTCACTGCTCCAGTGTCTGGTAGTGCCCCTTGCTTGGCACGAAGCAGGGAGGGTAGCCTTTGAGGGTGAGGTAACCTTCCAGAGCAGTTCAGGGTGTGTGGACATTGCAGATGAAAAGCTCCTTCTTTCTGGCCAAAGGACAGCCTCTGGGTTCTCCTGGGATTTCAAAGATAAAACTCCTGTTTGTGAATTCCTCCAGTGTTCCCCAACACCCTAGGGGGTTTGCATTAATTATCTCAGTTGATCCTCAGGACAGCCTGGACTCAGTTAAGCGACTTGCCCAAGGTCACAAAGGCTGATAGGTGGAAAGAGGGCTGGCTCCACTTAAGCTTGGGTGACTCATGAGCTGGCCCTCACTCTTCTGAGTCCACTGTATGCTGCATGTGGTTGGGGCATTTTCCATCCTACCCGGGACGCTCCGATGGGAGCTCTTACTAGGGAGGGGTTCTAGTATGCTGGGAAAGAGACAGCGTTTCTGGGTGTAGGAATACATCTTCCACTTTCAGGATTCGTTAAGACACAAGCTCCCTAAAATCCTGAGTCTGCCCTGATGGGGGCCCAGTAGTCACCGCAGTGGGCTCTCACCTAAGCCCTTGTCTTGGCTTCAGAACGGGTCATTTGGGGAGTCCTCCTGGCCAGGCCAAAGCAAGTGACCTCCGAGAGTGGGGGCGGTGAGATGATGGTGCGATTCACAGCAACAGAGTCCATATCCTCATGGGAATAAAAGCAAAGATTGCACAAGACTGCATCACTGAATGCTTCTAAAATGACATGCAAGCAAGCAACAGGAAATTACTTAGAATTACAGAATCTTAGCTATGGAGAGGCCGCACAGATTATCTGGTACACTGCAGCCTCATTTTACTTTTCCACATGGAAATGTCTTTATTGGCTTTGTTGATTATAAAAGTAATACATGCTTATGGTACAAATCACACAAGAAGGACATGGACGTCTCCTGCTGTTCCCACTCCCGAGAGAAAGATGTGCCCTCATTTCTCTGTCAGAGTACAGGCTCCGAGAAGCACAATGATCATTCAGAGTGCTTTTCATGGCGCCAGATTTGCCTCTGGGGGCCAATGGAGACATTAAGCTAATCAGCTCCCTTTACAGAAAGGACTACAGGTGGATTTTGCCTGAAAGACAGCTCAATGAAAAATCCTGCTGTCTCCTGCCTTGGATCTCCTAGGTCTACCCTATGGACCGTACCACATCGGGGTTCCTTTCTTCCCAAACGGCAGGGGAATGATGGGAGTGGCCAGCAGCAAAGTGTCAATTTGCAAGGCTAAGATACCTCCAAGCTTTTGTCCAAGGCTAGCCTCCCACGACCTTGTGAAGTTGCTGTGGTTAACATATAAAGACGAGATGTTCGTTAAATTTGCATTTTAGATAAACGATAATTTTTAGTATGCCTCAAGTATTGCGTGCATTTTATCTGGGAACTAAGCTCCCTGCCTACCGGAGAACAAGAGAGGTCAAGAAGCTGCGGGCAGGTGTGTGCTGCACTTGGGAGCCTCCCTAGGCTTGCTGACCTAGTCCTGGTTCTGTTCTGTTCCGTTTGCTTTTGGAAAATCCTCTCTGGGGGTTTACCCAGGACTTTGTGAGATAACAGTGTGCAATAGTCTGTTTTTATGTTAAGGGGGCTCAAAGTAACATTTTACATGTTAGCCCTTTTGTTACCTTGTTAACCGTTCAAATGGCCTCCTTGGCAGAGATTTCCCCCTCCCCCACCTCCAGGACCACTCCGCACTTCACAGCCCTCCCATAAAGCCCCAGGTTTGGTCTTCTGCTCTTCTTCCTCCAAATTTGTTTCTTTGGAGGGCTCAGCTGCCCTCAGAGCTTCCACTGTCCTTTCTATTCGGTCCATGGAGAGAGCTCCCAACTTTGCATCAGTCATTACTATTTCATAGACGGGTGTGCAGTTGGATATTTCTTCTTCTTTTTTTTTTATCATGCTTAATTTTTATTTTTATCATACTTGTATTAGTTTAAAAAGTCAAATAACTGGCTTATGATTGACATAATTAAAAATAAATCAATCCTGTGCCCCATCCTTCTCCAACCTCAATTCTCACTTGCAAAGACAATCACTACTTTACACATTTTAGATGGCACTTCTGTCCTATGCCTCCCTATTTTTAAGCAACGCTTCTAATTCAGATTTTCCACTTTTTAAGACATTATCTACTGCCTCCTGGACATGGAAGATGAAGATGTAATGCCTTTTTAATCTATTGCCATTACACACATTTTTCTCCCTCCCAGTTTAGGTAGGACATTTTGCTGTTATTACGTCAGTATTCAGCGTTTAATTTTTATGACTTTGCAAATATTATTCAAAGCTGGGCCTGGAAGTGTGCTATGATTCTATTTTCCTCATTGGACAACTTTTTTGCTTTTCTGGAAGTATGTAATTGCCTCAAAACAAAAACAAAAATAAAACACCCTACAACAACTTCCTTACATACCTATCACTAATTCATTCCCCAACTGTCCAACTTGGTTGAACATACCAGGTGACCTTTCAGGTCTCTGTGTTTCTTAGGGAACCCCCATTCTGGAGGTTTCCTCTTTGGGCTTTAATCTGGACTGCTTACCCTACAGACCTGCATAGCTATTGTTCTGGGACTTTGCTCTACTACCATCCTGGGAATTTCCTTTGCCTCTTTCCTGGGTTGGATCTTGTTTTCTATTTCTGGATCCCTTTTCCCCTTTGGTTTCCCCCCCATACTCCTTGGTTTATTTTCTTGTTTTGGCAGAGTATATACTCCAGTAGCTTTGACTGATAGCTCTACTGGGTGTAGAATTCTAGATTGGAAATAAATTTCCTTCAGAAATTTGAGGACATGATCCACTATTGCTATTGAAAAATCAAATGACATTCTGATACTTAATCTTGCATGCGTGACCTGGTTTTTCTCTTCAGCAGTTTCTAGAATTTTCCAGGGGTCTAAAGTTTCATAATGATATGTATTTACTGTGGGCACCTGGTGGACCTTTTAATCTGGAAATCAATCTCTTAAGCTAGAAATTTCTTTGCACTAATTTACTCTATTCCATTTTCTGTTTTATCTATCTATCTATCTATCTATCTATCTATCTATCTATCTATCTATCTATCTATCTATTTATTTTCTGTTTCAGTTGGATGTTGGACCTCTTGGATGGATCTTCTAATTTTTAAAATGTTCTTTTCCAGCTTTCTATTTTTAAAAAATGTTTGTTCTATTTTCTGACATTACCTCAACTTCATCTTCCAACTTTTCTACTAGATTTTTAAATGTCTCTTCATATCATTTTTCACTTCTAAGAACAATGTTCTTATTTTTTTTATAGCATCCTATTTTTGTTCATGAATGTAATATTATCTCCTACGTCTCTAAGAATATTATAGTTGCTTTAAATTTTTAAAATTTTTAATTGTGGTAAAATACACATAACAAAAAATTTGCCATCTTGACCATTCTTAAGTGTACAGTTCAGTATTGTTAAGTGTATTCACATTGTTGGGCAACCAATCTCCAGCACTTTTCCTCTTGCAAAATCAAAACTCTGTACCTAGTAAACAACTCTCCATTTCTTCTTCTCCCCAGCCCCTGGCAACCACTATTCAACTCTCTGTCTCTATGAATTTGACTACTCTAGATACTTTGTGTAAGTGGACTCATATAGTATTCGTCTTTTTGTGACTAGCTTATTACACTTATCATAATGTCCTCAATGTTTCTCCATATTGTAGCATGCATCAGAATTTCTTTCCTTTGTAAGGCTGAATAATAAGCCATTGTATGGATAGGTTGCATGTGGTTTATCCATTCATCCATTGATGGACAATTGAGTTGCCTCCACCTTTTGGCTATTCTGAATAATATTGCCATGAATATGTGTCCTTTGATACATGGAAGTTTTAATTTATTTGTTTTTACTTTTATTGCCTGTGCTTTGGTATCATATCCAAGAAATCATTGCCAAATCCAATGTCGTGAAGCTTTCCCCCTATGTTTTCTTCTAAGAGTTTATAGTTTTAGGTCTTACTTTTGGGACTTTAATCCATTTTGAGTTAATTTTGCGATATGGTATAAGGTAAGGATCCACCATCATTCTTTTGCATGTGGATATCTAGTTTCCCCAACGCTGTTTGTTGAAAAGACTCTCTTCTCCAATGAGTGGTTTTGGTACCCTTGTAGAAAATTATTTGATCATATATGCAAGCATTTGTTTCTGTCTCTATTCTGTTCCATTGGTTTGTATGCCTGTCTTTATGCCAGTGCCACACTGTTTAGATTATTGTAGCTTTGTAGTAAGTTTTGAAATCAGGAAGTGTGAAACCTCCAACGTTGTTCTTCTTTTTCAAGATTGTTTTGGCTATTTGGGGTGTCTTGGGATTCCATATGAATTTTAGGATGGATTTTTCTATTTCTGCAAAAAATGCCATTGGAATTTTAAAAGAGATTGCATTAAATCTGTAGATTACTTTGAGTAGTATTGACATCTTAACAATATGAAGTCTTCCAATCCATGAACACAGATATCCTGCCATTTATTTGTGTCTTCTTTAATTTTTTTCAGCAACATTCTGTAGTTTTCAGTATACAAGTCTTTTATCTTCTTGGTGAAGTTCATTCCTAAGTATTTTATTCTTTTGATGCTATTGTAAATGGGATTGTTTTTTTTGATTTCCTTTTCAGATTGTTCATTGTTAGGGTATAGATATGCAATTGATTTTGTGTGTGTTGCTTTTGTATCCTGTAACTTTGCTGAATTTGTTTATTCTAAAAGTTTTGTGTGTGTGCAATCTTTAGGGTTTTCTAATTATAGCTGTTTTTAAAAGCCTTCAGTTTCATTCATTGCTCTGCTCCCTGAGTTCCTTTTTCCTGTTTAAAAATTTTTTAATCATTAATTTAAAAAATGTAAATCTTTGACTTTCATGTTTACAGCTTTCCTCTGACATCTGGCAGTCATTGTGCCTGAGAGGCACAAAAAACTCACTGGACGTGCTCTGTGCTCAGTGGGTGGAGGGGGATGAACGGCACTTGTACAGTTCATTTGTGTATGGGCCTCATAATTTCATGTGAGGAAATTCTGAGAAAGACACTCTCCTTGATCAAACTTTAGCCAAGCTCTTCTGAACCCTTTTCTCAACTAATCCCTATCTTAGTCAGTTTCAGCAAGAATCCTGTGAAGTCAGTTCAGACAGAACCCCCAACCCTCAATATCTGATCACATTCCTCGTCCCCCGTCTCTTCCCCAGGTGATGTCTGCTCGCCCTGGCCTGCCTTGAGCAGGAATCCCGAGTTGGTCTAGCCAGAATCCCCTCTTACCCCTGATGTCTCCTCTTAGTAATTTTGTACCCACTGACCTCAGCCTGCTCCTTGGCTGTAAACCCCGACTTGTCCCTGCTGTATTTGGAGTTGAGCCCCCGTCTGTATGAGGTCTTTTTTCTCCTATTGTAATTGTTTCTGGTTAAAATATGATTTTACCACTTTACCTACTGTCCATCTCTGTTTTTTCTTTAGCAATTCTTGAATGTCTGTAGTTCTTTTTTGGGGCTCTGGCCAGTGTCTCCACGGCTGTATGAATCTGAGTGCCAGCATTCCGGGGGAGGATGGAGATGAGGGCCCTGCCTCCTGTCTCACTGATCAGCGTGCAGGCTGCCAGTCCACCCATGTTCAGCATGGTGACACCCTCATCTTTGGCTGCACCTGGAGTCCTCAGTCTAGAGTATTTTGGGTCAATTTTCCCAGAGAGTAAAGCTCAAGTCTTCTGATGCAAGGGGTGGAGTGGAAATCTCCATGCTGCTCAGGAGAGGGGAGGGTGTCTGGGGGTCTCACTGCAGGCTCTCACCCAGTCCTTGGTTTTCATGTACCACCTGAACCTTTATCACCAGAGATGTCTGGTGCTTGGCATTCCTGGGTTCCCAGGGCTCCCCGGCATTCTGTGGCTTGTTTCTTTTTATTAAAAAATTTATTTATTTAAATTAGTTTCAAGTATACAGTACATTGGTTAGACATCTATATAGTTCATAAAATGATCCCCCCAATTGCTCCCTCCCTCCTCTGGCCCTTTACCTAGCCATCATATTAATGCTAGCTGCATTTCCTCTGCCATGTTCCCAAACCCTGTGACCAATTATCAACTACTAATGTGTACTTCTTTAACCCTTCACCCCATTCTCCTAGCCTCCCAACAACCCTCCCCTCTGTCTGTCACCAAATTGTCCGCTCTATTTGTGAGTCTGTTTTTGATTACTTCATTTTTTTTTGTTCTTTAGATTCCTCATATAAGTGAAATCATATGGTATTTATCTTTCTCTGTCTGACTTATTTCACTCAGCATAATAACCTCTAGTTCCATTCACGTTGTTGCAAATGGTAGGATTTCATTTTTTTTTTAATGGCTGAGTAATATTCCATTGTATATATGAACCATAATTTCTTTATCCAACTGTCTGTTGATGGGCATTTAGGTTACTTCCATATCTTGGCTATTATAAATTGTGCTGCCATGAATATTGGGGTGCATACATCTTTATGAATTATTATTTTGATTTTCTTTGGATAAATACCCAGAAGAGCAATTGCTGGGTCAAAAGATATATCCATTTTTAATTTCTTGAGAAACCTCCATACTGTTTTCCATAGCAGCTGTACCACTTTGCAATCCCACCAACAATGTATGAGGTGTGGCTTGACTTTTGTTGGGTTTCTGTCTTTTCCATTCTCCTGAGCTTGTCACCCCTTGTCCACATGCCTATCCTCCAAAATTTGTTAATTTCTCTCAGCTGCTGTCATCGCCTCTCTCTTTTTTCCTATCAGTTTATGCCACTTTTATTCCTTTATTGTCATTTTAGCGAGGCTTGGGGAAGGAATGGGGAATTTATCTCAATTTTCAGTGTCTAACGGAAGTCTCTCCTCAGTGATTTTCTGATAGCTGATAATTGTGTTCAAGCTTCATATCCTATATTCACTGTCTCATGATCATTTGTTCCTGGGAATGTAAAACTACTTCAGTGCATATCAATTGATTGATTAATCCACATTTATTTATACATTCATTTAGTAACCTTTTTGTAATTTGCCGTGGTCCCTTCTGGTTTGGACATTCCGCCATCTTAGGAATCATTTTATTAAGTGGACGCCAAGTGTGGGGACACAAAGAGATACGTTAGGCATTCTTGTTGTAGCCAGCCTCCAAGACGGCTCCCAAGAACCCTCCTCTCCTGGTGTTCATGCCCATGTGTAGTTTCCTCCCACAGTGACCTAAGTCATGAATGAGATATTGTGGAATTGACATCGTGTGATTCTGAGGCTAGGACATGAAGGACATTGTGGCTTCTGCCTTGTTCTTTTTTGGATCACTCGCTACCATAGCATGAGGACACTCAAGCAGTCCTATGGAGAAGTCCACATGGCCGAGAACTGCGGCCTTTTGCTAACAGCCCGCACCGAGGCACCATCCACATGAGGGAGCCATCTTGGAAGTGGACGCTCCAGCCCCAGCTTACATGTAGTCAAGCCTTCAGATGACTGTGGCCCCAGCTTGCACCTAGACTGCCACCTCGTGAGAGACCCTGAACCAGAACCATGCACCTGAGCTGCTCTCAAATTCCTAACTTACAGAAACTGTGAGAAAATAGCTATCTATTGTCGTCTTAAGTTGTTCAGCTTTAGGAGAATTGTATTAGATAACTAATACAATCCCTGATCTGTCACGCTGGCCACCCAAACTCTGTAGGATTGTACCCTATGCTGGCCTTCTTCCTGTCCCTATAACTACTGAGCACCATCCTGCCTCAGGTCCTTTCCACATGCTGTTCCCTTTTGTCTTCGCCCTTCCTCTTCCCACCTAGTCATCTTTCAAGCTAATGTTTAAGTGTCTCTGCTCTTGGAAAATAGTTCTCTGACCGCTCCCAGCTTCCCTAGGTTTTGCCCTTCCAAGCATGTATTAAAATTTTAATTAATCAGCATTTGTATAATCATTCATTTAATGCTTGTCTCCTCTACCCGAGACTCCGAGCACTCCGAGAGCCAGGGCTGCATCTTTTACACCGTCGACTCCACGTGCCCTGGACAGTGTCTGGAACTTAGTAGGTGCTCAAAAGAGGTTTCCCCAGTAACTGAAAGAGAGGTGCTCCTGCCATCTGACTCTGTTTTCATTCTTTCCACTACAGGAAAAGCAGCTTAGAGTAAATCCCTAATCGATGGCACGTCAGTACATTATTCTTAAAGGACGGCACGTACGCTTTTATTTAAAAACAACAACAACAACAACAACAACAACAACAACAACAAAACAGCCTCACTTCCGACAGTGACTCATTTTGTGACCTTGGGATGCCTACCTTTCCTCTCTGAAAAATGTAGATAGCAATTGGTACAATGCTTCTCTTGAAGGCTGGGAACTATTTCATTTGGAGAGATTTTGGCAAGGTTTTCAATGCTCTTAAAGTACAATTTTTTTAATATCCAGGTGGTTGTAAGTGATTATATAAATGATGAATAGAAATGAGCTATGACTTACTATGTGGATGTATTTCAGTTGTCGGGGTGTATGTGTGTGTGTGTGTGTTGTGTGCTTTTTGGTGCTAGATTAGTATACATTTGCATGTGAATATTTTTTTAATGAAGAGTTTTTGTCTTCTCTAGAATGTTCATGAACATCCAAAATTCTGCTGCAGACTTATTTGAACCTGCATTCATTTCTAATTTATTTGGCTCTATTCATTTCTAACAATAACAAACCAATATTTACTATGTGCCAGGCATTATGCAAACCCTTTTCCTTTACTGTAGCTAATTCTAACAATTACCTCTTCAAGATAGGAATTATTAATTTCCATTTCACTGATGAGGAAACTGAGACGAGTCTCAGAGAGGTTAAATAACTTCCCTAAGGCCACGCAGTTAGTAAGTGGCAGAGCAGGAACTAAAATGGGTTTGATATGCTCTTAATATTTGGAAAAATTGTGTATTTGTGACTAAGGAATAAAGAAAAAGAGGCATGGGACAAAAATTACTATTCATTCTGAAGGATTTGAAACATAAAGGAGGCTTCAGAATAACATTAGGCTACAATCAGATGCTCAAGGACTGAGTGGTCTGAATGGAGGAGATGAGCAAAGGTGATGGATGAAACTGTTACTTTCAGTGCACCTGTATTCAAGAGATAAGCTCTTGGTGCATCCATCAAATTACAGTCTAGTTCAAAGCAAAACCATGTTTGCATAACAAACAGAATGGCCTAAACCAAGGCCAGTATTAGGAGACAGCTGGGTCTCAGGAATGAGAAAGGCAAGGGAGACACCTGCAGCCCACCCTGCCCTGAGCCAGAGCAGGTGGGGTCAAAGAGAGGGCCAGAGGACGGGATTTTGAGCTCGGCTCCCCTTTGTATTGACCCTAATCTCTCTCTACCTGAATCTCTCCGCTTGACCTCATTTAACCACATACGGTCACTCTTCATTCACTCCATCAGCCATTCAACAAATGATTTCTGAACACTTGATATGTGGCAGGCACAGGGTACAGACCAGAGCAAGGCACATGAGGTCCCTCTCCTCTGCGGCTTACGGTCTTGTTCAAGAGAGTGATGTGTGTGACAGGAATATACATTAAACAAACCATTATACAAATAAATTGTTAATTATGTGGTACGAAGGACAGAGTGCTGTGAAAGGGGCTTCTAATTTAGTCAAGGGGATCAGAGGCCACCTGCCTGAGGAAGTCATTTCATTGGAAACTTATGAGGTGCTGCCCGGGGAAGGACTATTAAAAATAAAAAAGAACTAGTGTCTTAGGTATCCGTGTGTAACAAATCACCCCCAAACTTAGTGGTTTAAAACAGCAATAATCATTTCATCATCCTTCATGGTTTCTGTGGGTCTATTTGAAATAGGAATTTGGGGGCAGCTAAGCTGGGCAGTTTTCAGGGTCTCTTCTGAGGTTTCAACTGGATGTTGGCTGGGTCATCTGTGAGGTCAAATGGGGCTGAGGACCCACTCGGGCACCGCTCACCCATGTGCCTGGCAGGATGGTGCTGTTGGCTGAGGCCCCAGTTTCTCTTTCTGGGACTACGTGCGTGTCCTCATGGCATGGTGGCTAATTTTCCCTAGAGTGAATGAACCGAGAGGCTGAAGTGAAAGCTGCAAAGCCTTTTAGGATCAGTCGCAGAAGTCACAGAGTGTATCTCTGCCATTTTCTATTGATGGCATAGGGCCTGCCCTGACCCAGTGTGTGGTGTATGTGGGGCAAACTACATCAGGGTGTGAGTGCTGGGGGATTGGCTCATTGGGAGGCATTGGGAGGCTGGTTAGGAAGGATGGATCAGTAGGGGTTACGTTATGGCTCTTCCACGCATTGTTTTCCTGCAGCCCTCTCAGTGGATGGCTGGTTTCCATCCTGCACCCCGCACCCCGCACCCACTGGGCCGGCAGTGGGGCAGATGTCCCTCTCATTCCTCAATGTTGTTCACGAATCACAATCCCTTTTTCCTCCCTAAAATCTCCCATGTCACTGGACTGTGACATCCACTGCTGCAGTCATTCTCCAGCCCCAGGGGCCTTCTTTCCTAAAGATTTTAATTCCTGGCTCACTGTTTTCTGCTGTACCACTCCTTAAATCAGCTTCATTTTTGCTGATTTCCATATCCACAAAAACGGTCCTCCGACGTTCCAGTGTCCCGCTTCGTCCTCTGAGGACCTTGTCCTCCACCCCATCTCAGCACCCATTCCCACTCTCATACCTCGACCTTGCCTTGGCCAATAACTGGGCCCCTTCACAATGTCAGTTTAAAGCATCCCACAGTATAAGAATGTTTCATCCTCGACAATTCTTCGATTCCGCCTGGCCCTCCAAGTCACTGGTCTAACTACCTTTTCATCCTTGTCATAGCTCCCTTCCTTGCTCACTCAGTTTAAATCTCATGACTTCCTTGCATATCCCGTGTCAGTTTCTCATTACTGTTATAACAGATTGCCGCAAACTCAGCGACTTTAAAACAACACAGAGATTTATTCTCTTCTAGTTCTGGAGGTCGGAGTCTGAAATGAGTCTCACTGGGCTGGCGTGAAGCTGTCAGTAGGGCCATGTCCTTTTCAGAGGCTCTAGGGGAGAATCTGCGTCCTTGCCTTTCCAGCTCCTAGAGGCCACCCATGTTCTTTGGTTTGTTGACCCTCCATCTTCAAGTCAGCAACATTGGGCTGAGTCTTTCTCATGCTGCCATTTCTCTGCTTCTCTCTTTTCTACCTTCCTTTGCCAGGATGGACCCCTGGGATGACACCGGGCCTATCTGTACAATACAAGATAATCTCCCCAGTTCATGGTTAACGGATTACCAACCTTAATTCTATCTGCAACCTTAATTCTAATTCCCATTTGCTATGTAATCTAATATATTCAGAGCTGCCTGGGATTAGGATGTGGATGTCTTTGGAGGGCCATTATTCTGCCTCCCATAAGCCCCTCAAGACTACTACATCCAGGTGAGATGTTTATTTTATTAACCTGAGCAAAATCCCAAATTGTCTTTCATCCAACGGGTTTATTTTATTAACCTGAGCAAAATCCCCAATTGTATTTCATCCAGCTGTCCACCTGCTCCATGTCTGCACCCGTGCAGCTCAGCCTGGCTGGAGAAATACAGAAAGCCCAGCTCACTCTACATTCACAACCACCACCGGTCTCGAGTGAACCCCTAGACTGCCAGGCAATTCTGCTATGTTTCCCCAGTCCATTCACTCTCCCTGTCTCCTACATCAGGATTTCACACCTCCTCCTCTGTCTTCAACCCTCCACGCCTCCTTCCTTGTTTTTATTCTCAGCTGAGGCTCTTGCTTCCTACTTCCCCAAGAAAATTGGGGCAATAAGGAGAGAACTTCCCCAGACTCAGCAGCGCATCCACTCGCCCACCCGCATCTGTGTTCATACACTGCCTCCCTCTCGCTGCTGTGGATGAGGCCTGACGCCAGCCCCTCCCCGGCAGCGGGGAGCCCATCCGCTCCCACTTCCCCAAGGCGGTCACTCCAGAGAGCCCCTGCGCTTTCTTCGATTCCCCTACTCCTCTCTTTTGGGTCATTTTCCGGTTAGCATATAGACGGGCTGCATTTCTTTCATCAGACAAGACAAAAACAAGAACAAGATAAAATCCTCTCTCGATCTCACATCCTCTCTTCAGTCAGTGCCTATTTCTCTGCTTTTCTTTATAGCAAACATTGAAACAGTGTTCTCTGCTTGTTGGGCTCAGTTTCTTTCGTCTCACTCTCTTGGATCTGCTCGCATCTGTCCACCGCGCTTCTCAAGGTCACCGTTAACCTCTAAGCTGCTAATTCCGGCGGTGGGTTCTCGATGCTCGGCTTCTTGAGCTCCCAGCAGCATCGGTACAGCTGACCACCCTTTCTTCCTGAACACACTTCCTTCGCGTCCTCACTTGGTGTCCTCTCTCAGTGGCCACGCACCTCAAGCTCCTTTGCTGAGTTCTCCTTATCTCCTTGACCTTGAGCTGTGGGAGTCCCCCACTCTCCCTTGGTGATCTCCTCCAGGCTCTTAGCTTGAAATACCGTCTTATAAGCTAACGGCCTCCAAATTCTATCTGTAGCCTGGACCTCTCCTCTGAACTCCAGACTCTTTTCCTACTCTCTGCTTAGAGGTCAAATAAACTTCTCAAAATTAAAATGACCAAACCAGGGATGGCCACACCAGCCTCCCAGTTACTCAGGCCAAGAACTTGAGCATCCATCTTGACTCCTGTCTTTCCCTCACACCCTTAACCAATCTGAACCCATTCACGTCAGCTCCGCGTGCGATGAGACCCAGGACCTGACCCTTCTCACCAAGGCCACGGTTCCCACTGTGGTCCAGCCACTTTACATCTCACCTGGATGTAGTAGTCTCCTTACTGCTCTCCCTGCCTGTGCCCTGGGCCCTACTCAGTCCATTCTCAGCATGAGGACCCTTTTAGAAGGTAAGTCCAATCATGTCCCTTCAGTGGCTCCCTGTCATAGTCTGTTCGGGCTGCTATAACAAAATACCACAGACTGGGTGGCTTATAAATAACAGAAATTTATTGCTCACAGTTCTGGAGGCTGGGAAGGCCAAGATCAAGACGCTGGCAGATTCAGTGTCTGCTGAGAACCTGCTTTGTAGTTCATAGATTCATCTTCTCACTGTGTCCTGATGTGGTGGAAGGGGCTCTCTGGGGTCTCTTTCATAAAGGCACTAAACCCATTCATGAGGGCACCACCCTTATGACCTACTCACCTCGCAAAGGCCCCACCTCCCAACACCATCACGTTGGGGATTGAGTTTGAACACGTGACTTTGGGAGAGACATTAACATTCAGTCTGGAATACTCCCCGTGGTCTGCTCGGCCTCAGCTGGGCTGCCCCTGGGCCTGGCTGACCTCCTTCCCTATAATTCCCCCTCAACGTGATCACCGCACCCTGACCTTCTTTCTGTTGCACTGACCGGCCAGGCCCGCTCCTACCTAAGTGTCCTCACACGGGCTGTTCCCTCAGCCGGGAATGTTCTTCAGACGCCCACAGGCCCCCTCATCCCTCTCTCCACATCTTTCCTCAAAGGCCACCTTCTCAGAGCTGCTTGCTGATCACCCCATTGAAAACTGCGCCCTTTTCACTCTGTACCTGCGCTCTACTGTAACAAATGATCACAAACAGTGGTTTAAAACAACAACAAAGATTTATTATCTCACCGTCCCGGAGGTCAGAAGTCTAAAATAGGTCCAGAGGGCTGTATTCCTTTTAAAGGCTCTAGGGGAGAATCTGTTTCCTTGCCTTTTCCACCTTGGCCTGTTAGGAACCAGGCTGCACAGCAGGAGGTGAGCAGTGGGTGAGTGAAGCTTCATCTGTATTTGCAGCCGCTCCCCAGCGCTAGCATCACCATCTTGGCTCCACTTCAGATCATCGGGCATTAGATTCTCATAGGAGCACCAGTCTCTGATGCCAAAAAGGGACCGCTGTTCTAGAGGCTGCCTAAATTTCTAGGCTCATGGCCTCTTCCTCCGTCTTACCTTTAAAGCTAGCAGTGTAGCATCTTCTCTCTCTGACCTCCCATCTCCCTCTTATGAAGACCCTGTGATTACCTTGGGCCCACCTGGATAACCCAGGGTAATACACTCATCTCAAGATCCTTCACTTAATCCCATCTGCAAAATCCTTTTTGCCACGTAAGGTGACATATCCACATATTTCACAGGGATTAGGACTTGGGCATCGACCTACCACATCTTCTGATAAACCATATTTTCCTTCTTTATTTGTTTATCATCTGTCTTCTTGAGGGCAGAATTTAGATTCCTCCAGGAGGATTTTCATCTGTATCTCCAGTGGCCAGGACTATTCATGGCTAGTATTAGATGCTCAATAAATACCGTTGACCCTTGAACAACGTGGGTTTTAGGGGTGCCAACACCCTTTGCAGTCAGAAGTCCACGTGTAGCTGAAGTTGGCCTTCCACACACACAGCTTTCCAACTGCAGATGAAAAATACTTGTTTTTGATTGATTGAATCCTCAGATGCAAAACCCAGGAATATGGAGGACCGACTGTATATTTATTGAAAAAAGTCCATGTATGAGTGGACCTATGCAGTTTAAACCCATATTCTTTAAAGGTCAGCTGTGTATTTTGAATAAACATCTGTTGTTTGGGTTATAGCTGTGTTTGATCTTCAAATATGTGCCACCAGTAACAATGACTGCTGTTTGAAAGCACCTGCCATCTATGTGGCAGGCAGTGTTGACAATGTCTGGGGTGGCTTTGAGAAGGGTATTGGGCAGCCCCCAACCCAGGCAGGCTGATAGCAGCTGTACTCCCGTTCCATCAGCCATTTTTCTGTAGGATGCTTCAGTGCAATTCAGTTTAATTCTTTGATGTTTATTGATTCCTAAGGTGGAAGGTTTGGTTCCGCCCTGCCACTCCAGGAGATGTCTAGAAAGAGCCTCATCGAGCTCAGATTTGAGCCAGAGATTCATCTTCAGTCTGGCAAACAGTATTTTGTTACCATGGCGACCGAACTTCTAAAAAAACGGATGTCAAGTAACATGAGGATCCTAGTGCTCATAGCAACCGCCATTCTGCGTATTTTGGGAGAAAATGTGTCTTGCTTTCTTCCTGTCTGTGAGTTGGGGAGGGGGAAGGTGAAGTCAGCGGTAGCAGGTTTTTTCCTAGAATTGGTGAGACACAGAAGTTTTTGGCCATAATAGGTTCAGAGGCTGGCCCCCTCCCCCAGTGTAAAAGCAACGCTTTTCTACAAGGTCACGTAACCAATGCCTTCCCCCCAATGCTAGGAAGGAGATCAGTCTCCTGTCTCTCCCTTCTCTAATGCTGCTGTAATCCCTGGAGACTTGCTTGGGCTCTACCAGGGATGTACATGGAACACACACACACACACACACACACACACACACACACACCTGTGGGCTGAGGATTTGACAGGTGTAGGCATCACTATTCATCCATTCTTCCATTTATTTATTCATGCACTTCCTCAGTAAACATTCACCAAGAGCTTACTATGTGCCAGACCCTGTACTGGGGCCTCAGAGGCAAATAGGATATGATTCAGGATGTGATCCTCACTCCCCAGCCCAGAATCTTGCAAAGGAGATAAGTAAACACATAGATTACACTGCAGCTTGAAAGAAAGAAGCGTGCACAAGGCATGGGAAGGAAGGGAGTGATTAACTCTGGTGGAGGCGTAGGCGAGGGGTGGAAATCAAACAACCCAGTTTTGGTTTAGGTTCCTTCATGGAAAAGATTGGCCGAAGTATATCCATTCGAGGAAGATTTAAGAAAAGGTCTCTAACAAGTTTCTCAAAGGCATGGCCTCAAACCGAAGATGCACACTTCCCCCATTATGATGTTTCTGAAATCAGGATGTGTCTTAGGATCAATATATGTGTTTAATAAAATGTTTCTTTCCCTACTCCCAAATAAGCTGATGGTATGTCTTAGTATCAAGGAAACACGAGATTTTCCTTTTCACATTCCCAATACTCATTAGTAATTAAGCCTCAGAGAATCTTCTTGGCTTCATACTCTTGCTCACATTTCCTCCCCGAAGTGTGGCCTTTCCCATTAGAGGCAGGGTATGGGTCCAGTGAGAGGGATTTCGAGGGGCTTCTCTGCACTGGGTGGCAGCTCAGTGTTTAAGAGCATGGGTTCTGGAGCCAGCGTGCCTGGGTTCACTTCACATCCAGGCTCTGTCACTTCCTAGCTGTGTGGCCCTCTCTCTGGGCCTCACCTTCTTTGTTTGTAAAATCATAATGTTATATACCTTTAGGGCTGATTGTCCTTCTAGTCAACCATTCAGCAAGTATTTATGAATCATCTACTTGTGTCAGGCACTATTGAAGAGCTGGAAATGTGGAAGTGGACAAAACACAGACAATCTCTGCCCTTGTGACCTTACATTCTATGGCAGACCAATGATAAACATATAAATTATGAAAATATAGTACCTTACATGGTAATGTAAGCACTCTGGAGAAAAATGATGGGGAAGTGGGTAGGGACAGCTTGTACAGGGGAGTTAGAATCACAGTTGAGATTAGGTTCATTTGGGAGTAACAAAAAAGCCAAAACAACCATGGCTTAAAAAAGACAACGTTCATTTCTCTACTATAGATGTAGAAAATGCAGTGTGGTTTCATAACCACTGGAGACCCAAGCTCTGTTTATCTTGTTCCTCTGCTATCCTCAACATCTGGCGTCTAACCTCATGGTCCAAGATAGCTGCTGAAGCTCCAGCTATCTTGACTGAATTCCAGCCAGCAGGAAGAAGATGTGCCTCTTTCCCTTTAAGAACATTCCCTAGAAGTTCAATGTGACACTTCTCTTTCCTCTCCTTTGTCCAGAACTTAGTCAACATGGTTGTACCTCTGCAAGGAGGTCTGGGAAATGTAGTTTTCATGTGCCCAGCTGAAAATGAGAGGTTTTATTACCAGGAAAGAATGGAAGGAACAAACATCGGGGTATAATTAGCTGTCTCTGCCACAGGTTATCACAGGGATTTGATTAGATAAGGCATACAAGGGATTTGGCATAGAATAAGCACTCAGTAAATATTAGCTATATTTCAACATAAGTTTTCTTGACTGGGGAGCTATTTGTATGTTGTAAATATTGAGCAAATGGGGAAATGGGGGTTCAAGGGTCTTAAGTGACTGACTGGTGGCCACAGAACTGAAAGGTGGCAGATCTTATCTGAGGGACATGGAGTGGATCTGCCTGGAAAAGAGCGAGGGTGGGGGCTATGGGGGTGGATGTGTCAGGGATGACGCTAAGGAGTCCTTGAGATCCTGGGGACCATGCTCTATATGACTTGAGTTTCTGGATCCAGCCAACCCTGACCTTTTCAGTTATTTGAACCAACGTGTTCTACGTTTTGCTTAAGTACATTATAGCTGGGGTTCTGCACTTGCCACTGAGGGAGCCCTCATCAGTGCAGTTAGTTTTTTTAAATCTATGTAACTGTTAGGATGCTCTTGGGGGTGGTACTTACCAATGGCCAATTCACTGGGATTACACAATGCGGTTTATCATCTCACTGACAATAAGTTCAAAAATGGAGTGTCTTCAGGTACAGTTTGATCAAAGCTCTGGCTCCACTTCTCTCTGATTCTCTTAGCTTTGCCCTTCTCCGTGTGTTGGTCTTGGTGGCAGCAACATGGCTTCGACAGTTGCATTACCTCCAGATACACTGGTCAAAGGCACTGTCTCTTTCAGTCTGTGCTTATTCAGAGAAGACTTCCTTGAAGTCCCTCAGCAGACCTTCCCTCCTAGCTCATTGGCCAGAACTCAGTCATAAGCTCGTTCCTAAGCCAGTCCCTGGCAACGGGAACAGGGCCACCATGACTGGCTGAGGCTTAGGCCAAGGCTCACCCCCCTGCAGTCCCACAGAGGTTCCCACATTTCTCCCTTTCTCTCCAGTATCTATAGTCTTTTTTTTTTTCAAGTTCCATTCCACCCACCTCACATAGAAACAGCTTCCTCCCGTCTTGAGGAAAAGCTGACTTAGCTCTCTTTCTGGCCACCATAATGTTTCTTCCTTTCATCAGAGTTAGGTGAGCTCTTGGTTGTCAGAATTCAAAGGAAGTTACTGAGATATGCAGAAAAGCTCCCATATCCAGCTTCTTCCTCAGGATGGACAAAGGCTCAGGATGGCAGAACCAGGGCCAAGGAGGGGAAGTGCCAGCAATACCAGATAGTTGACAATAGACTTCTTGGGAGGTAGTGAGTTCTCTGCCAAGGGAATTGTTCAGGCAAAGTCCTATGTCCTTCTCTGAGTCAATGTAGAAGACTTCTCCTATTGGGAGTGAGTTTGAAATGGGGTTGTTCATTCATTCACTTATTTATTCAACAAATATTTATTGAGCACCTACTATATACCAAACGCCGGGCTAAATACTGGGAATGTAGCAGTTAATAAGACAGATACAACTTCCAGGCTCATTCAGCTTAGAATTTATCAGGGTAGATAGATCTTAAATGAATAATTGTACACATAAGTATATAATCACAGGTGTGGTAGAATGACCCCCAAAGTTGTTTCAAGTCAAAGATTTATGATTCTGTATGTAAAATACTTAACTCAGTGCCTGGCACATAGCAGATGTTCAGTAAATGATACTATTATTGTTATTCCCTAACCATAGGAACCTATGGCAATGTTGTTTTCCTCCCTCGAAATGCTGTATTATCAATGTCTCTGTATTACTCATTTGCCATTCAGCCTTAGTTTAATTACTAAACTTTTCTTTTATCTGGTGACTACAGTAAACATTTTTTTCAGAAACTACAGTATCACCTACTAAATGATGCTGAACAGATTTAACTGGTTAAAAACAATTGTTCAAATTCATCCACTTCCTTGCCCATGTTTTGCAAGCTGAGAACATAAATAATAAAAGGAGAAGACTTCCTAATACATCTACAGCCGTTTCCCACGCATCAGCTTATCTAGGCCGGCAGCAGTCAGTGAAGAAACGGGGATGTTACTTTCTTTTCTGGCCGAGAAAACGAAGGCTCAGAATGGCGAAGGGGGAGAATGTCTTAATCTCCTATTTTCTGGTAGCTTGAGTAGAATCCAAGCTACCGGAAAATAGGAGATCCCAGCCGGAAGACACCTGGAGAATTGTCTACTTTTTCCCATTTTATGGAGGGGAAACTGAGACTCAGGAGGTGTTGGGACTTGCCGGAGATCACAGGGCTATAGCAAATGGCAGAGTCGGCTTAGTACTCAGGACACCAGACTCCCAAGCCTCTTTCCCAATACCAGGGTGCAGGTGCCAGCCACGGACCAGAAGTTGCTCTTAGCGACTAAGTGGAGGGGGAAGGGAGATCCTGCCGGTCACAAATGAGGCTGGAGAAAAAGATATTAACAAGTGATTGTTACAGGACCTGCAGGCAAATAGCAAGCCTGAGGATTAACTATGCCCCTAGATACAGCCAAGCGTGGGTCCGCAGTTAGCCTCAGTACTCCCTTTAAATCTCCAGACCCTCGTCATTCCTTCTTTTCCCTTACCTAGGCCCCTTGACCTCTTCTCTTTTTTTGCCTTCTGCATCCTGTGCTCCTGGCGCCCCCTTGTGGCTGATAGCATCCACTGCAGCGTTGACTGCCTGTTCTGGGAAAATCCGAAATTGTAGAATGTGGAGATCGAAGGACCTTTAAAGATTATTTTACATATAATTTCCATTTTCCCAGCGGAATTATGGCTTCCTGACTAGTTTCCACAGTGGTCTGTCATTGACTAAAACTTCGAATAGGAGAGACATGTGCCACGGCTCATGGTAGGAAATGACCCCCATTAATCACTGTTATTCTTTTAGGGCCAACAAACAACATGAATGAAATAAAAGTCAGTATAGTTTAATGCTTAAGCATATAGCTCTGGAGAAAGATCAAGTTGGATAAACGCTGCAACTTTACCTCACTGAGCCTCAGTTTCCTCATCTGTAAAATGGACATAAAAATAGTATCTACCTACTTTGTAGGGAGATGTGAGGATGCCGTGAAGTGGTACATGGAAAACATAGTGCCTGGCACACCATAGGCAAAAGTTAACTCAAAACAGATCATAGACGTAAATGTAAAACCTAAAACTATAATACTTTTGTGAGAAAACATAGGAGAAAAATCTTCGCGATCTTTGGTTAGGCAAAGATTTCTTAGATGCAACACCAAAAGCATGATCCATTAAAAAAAAAAAAAGATATATTGGACTTCATAAACTTCAAGAAGTTCTGCTCTTCAAAAGACAATTTAAGAAAATGAGAGGTGAAGCCACGATATTGAAGAAAATATTTGCAAATCACATATTTGATAAAGGATTTATATTCGAAATACATAAAGAGCTCTCCATATTTAGAAAACAAAACAACCCAATAAAAATGGGAGAAAAATCTGAGCAGATACTTCACCTGCAAAGATATGTGGGTGGCAAATAAGTATGTACAAAGGTGTTCGACATCATTAGTCATTAGAGAATGCAAATAAAAACCACACGAGATACCATTGCACACCTACTAGAATGTTTATGGTCCAAAGCCTGATCGTGCCTAACGTTGGTGAGGATGTGGAGATCTGGAACTCCTCTACATTGTGGTGGGAATGTAAAATGGTATGACCGTTTGGGGAGCTGTTTGGCAGGTTCTAAAAAAGTTAATCATGCATCAGTCATTCCAGTCCTAGGAATTTACCCGAGAGAAATGAAAGCATATGCCCACACAAAGATTTGTACTTGAGTGTTCAAAGCAGTTTTATTTGTCATAGTTAAAAACTAGAAACAACAGGCCAATAGATAAACAAGTTGTGGTGTATTTCTACAATGGAATACTATTTAGCAGTAAAAAAGGAATGAACTGTTGTCAATACATGCAGCAACATGGCTGAATCTCAAAAATTATTCTGAATGAAAGAAGCCAGGGAAGGGATAGTATATACTGTATGATTCCATTTATATCAACTATTTAAAAAGCAAATGAATGTATAGTGACAGAAAGCAGATCAGTGGTTGCTTGGGGTGGGTGGGGGGCGGGGCAAGAGGGAGGGATGACAAAAGGTTCCTAGGAAACTTTTTGAGGTGATGGATATGTTCACTCTCTAGATGGTGACAATGGTTTCATGGGTGTATACATATGTCCAAACTTACTAAATTGTACATTTTAAATATGTGCAGTTTATTGTATGTCAATAAAGCTTTTGTTAAAAAAGGAAAATTATAGTACCAAGGACATAACACACTGTCTTGAGAAATTTCAAAGGAATGACAGGCCAGTCCTCCTCAGAGGCTAGCCCTTCTCCTATGGTTTGTGATGCTAGTGAGGCCAAGGCCCACCACCCCATCCTCACTGACCATTTCGCTTTCCATGAGATCTTCCATCTTTATCTGCTGCTGGAACCTTTGGCTACTCAATGGTAAGTAGGTCCTACTGGTCCAAAGGAGACGAGAAAGAAAATGAGCCCACTGGGTGTGACTCACCTGAGTGCAGTCTCTTTGGGGAACTCTTCAAAGCTGAACATCTTTTTTTGAGCTTCTGACAGCAGCATCCTCAGGGATGGATGGTGGACCAGCGTGCTAACCTCTAGACAACCTGGTTCTTCCCTTTTTATCAGACTTTTCATAAACTGCCTTGAGTTGTAATATTTTGGGTGTTTGCCCCATTTTCTCTACTAGATTGGACCCTAACACATTTCCTTTTTGCCATGGCTGTTGGGCAGCTCACAGTTAACGGTCCCTAACCTTTTTGGCACAAGGTGCTCCTATGAGAATCTAATGCCTGATGATCTGAGGTGGAGCTGAGGTGGTGATGCTAGGGCTCAGAGAGGCTGCAAATACAGATGAAGCTTCGCTCACTCACCCGCCGCTCACCTCCTGCTGTGTGACCTGGGGCGACCAGGGTTTGGGGACCCCTGTTCACAGTCAAGGATGGTACCTAGTTGCAGAGATCAACTCATCCTAGTTGCCTAAACCAGGTAGTTTCCTGCTTCCTTTAGCTGGTTTTTGTTATTGGTTGATTTATTTCTATATTTATTTTTAATATATCTTTTTACTATGTATTCCATTTTATGAAGTCATCTCAGATTCTTTTTACAAACAGGTGGGATTTAAATCATTATTTAAAAAATTCTCCTCAATACTCTGTATGGGGTCGGGAACACGTCCTGCACATTTTCCCTGCTTCCCACTGTATCTGGGAGAGCATATTGCATGGGATAAATGCTCACTAAAATACGTTGACTACATTAGATAATTCCTAATAATTATGTCAGAAGCTCTCCCAAAGGAAAGTTCTGTAAAGAAACCGAATGACAAACTCATGCGATTATTAACATCTTTTCTACGTCCTATTTCCCATGGCCCCTGCCTGGCAACATCAGTGCAGATGCTGAGATGACTGCTTTCACATCTGTTTGGTGCCTCAGTGGATGGCCAGCCTAAGAGGGCATTTAGCCAGTGACTCACAGGGAAGTTTTGCTCCTCTGAGAGGAAATCAATGGCATGAGTCTAGAACTCAGTGCTTCAAGTGGTGGCATTGTCCTTCTCTCCCAGGTGTTCTCTGTCTAGATTTTCTGCCTGGTGCCTTAGGAACTTCTCTCACTCTCTCGAATTCAGAGGCTCATATTTAACTTGTGATTCAGTGAGGACAGCCATTCTGAGCTGGGAATTGTTCCCTAGGGACATCTGGCTGCAGCTGAAGTTGCCCGTTGCTCATTGCTCCTAACAAGGTCCACATGATGTAAGTTTCAAACTGTCCCAATAGGACCGTGCTCAGCATGGCTAATAAAGGATATCAGCCTTTGGCAAAAAGTGGCAGGGTTATTTAAAACCAAACTTTTCGTTTAAGAGTTATGGTCTTTTAACAAGCTCCTAAGGAACCCGTAAAAGGGCCTGCGGAATACAGGCAGACCTTGGACATTTTGACCACCACAATAAAGCAAATATTGTAATAAAGCGAGCCGTAATCTTTTTCTGGTGAAGGATCTTGCCTTCAGTTTGTAAAATATGCAACATCTGTGAAGCTCAATAAAGTGAAGCACAATTAAACTGAGTATGCCAGTAAAACAAGAGGGCCCCCAGATAGTCAGAACCCATAAACGAGGATCCCTAGCAGGGGAGAAACTCAGTCTTCAATTTTTGGCCCCCTTTTCTGTCCTTTCCTCTTAGATCGCTAAGGATACAGGAATTTTGATGATTGAAAAAAAAAAAAAAACGAAACAAGTTGGATCATACCCTGCTGGGTCTCAAATAGCTTTACTAGATGACACTCCCCAAATGATGAAGTTTAAAATTTTGGCTTGGCATTCAGGGACGTACAGGATCTGATCCCAACTTTTTCTTTCAAGTACTTGCTCCCTGCTCTCTGTCAGAAGACCTGGGCTCAGGCTATACCAGTCAACTCTTGGTTAGGTTCGCACTTCTGCTTGTCTTGCTCTTTCCATATGAAAAGTCTTTCCCACTCCCGTCCTCCATTCTGTTTACAGAACTCAAATCCCTTTCCTAGTGAGAAGAGTAAACCATCCGCCGAGTCAATTTGTTTGCCCTAATTTCTATGAGTTTGGGACAATAAATAACGCTGCCCCGCATCTGCTTCTTCACAAGACCCTAAACAGCCGGAGGGCAGATCCTGGCTGTTTTAACAACCTAGTGCCCCTCCCAGAACCTGGGATGCAGGAGGCCCTTGTAATTACTGGTTATGGAGGGACTGGTGTGTTCTTCTTCCTCTTTTTTTTTAAATTCTTAATGCAAATTTTATTAATTCAAAATGTGCCATACCATTCACATTCAAAAAGTACAAAGGAGTAAAAAGTCACTCTGTTCTCTAGCCACCCAATTTCCTTCTGTGGAAACAACCAATATTATCAGCTTTTTATAAATCCTTTTAGAAATATTCAAGCATATATATTTTTCTCCCTCTTTTTAAAAAAATAAATGGGCTCATCCTCAGTTTTGCAGTTTTTTTCCCTTCACTATACTCATACACTTATTTAAAAAACTTATGTAACCAATTATTTATTGATAACATTTAAGTTTTTTCTTTTTTTTTCTTAAAAAAAAACGATGCTGCAGTGAATATTCTTGTAAATTTGTTATGTTCACAAATGTGAATGTTGATATAGGAAGAATTTCTAGAAGTGGAATTGCTAGGTCAATGGGTGTGGGCATTTTTAATCTTGATCAGCATTGCCTAATTGTTTTCTGTAAAGAGTGTCCAATCTTACACCCGCTAGTAATATTATATGGCTCCATATCTTTGCCAGCACAACATGTTATCTAACTTTTTATATACATTGATTTGGGCTAGTGGGTACATTCCTGTATTTCCAAGATTTTAAAGCATAACCTGTAGGAGATGGCCCAATGAACACATGCTTTGCAGGTTGATGTTTTGGATGAGATTTGGGTATCTCTTGATTATTTTAGGAAGGAGATCACTATAGAAATCAGAAGAGTCTCTGAAATCTGCTCTATAGCCATACTGTGAGGATTATATGGGATGTCTGTGAAGCTTTTTGTCACAGTACCTGACATATAATAGGTGTTCAATAAATGTGGCTGTAATTATTAGCTAATAAACAATATGTTCTATGTAGCGATGGCAGATTAAGGGGCTACTTTGGTGACATAATCTGCCCTCTTGGAGGTTAAGGACTCTGTAGTCCAGTAAATTCCTCTCTAGCACTTATTGGCAGTGTGACTTTGAGCACATCTCCTAACCTCCCAACCCTCAGTTTTCTCATCTGTAAAGTAGAAGAATAAAATCCAAGTCTCAAGGTTTGCCCTGAAGTTTAAATGTGTAATACTCATAAGTGCTTACTACACATTCTCTTCTTTACTCCCAGTCCAATAGGGAGACATCGAACAACCCATCAAACAACACAATAACCCCAAGAAATTAGCGGGTCGGAGAACAGGGAGACGCGGGGCCAGTCAATTACGGCCGGTGCGTCGCGTGTGGAAGGCGAAAGGATCACGGAGCGACGAGCCACCGCTCAGCTCAGCTTCTGCAAAACACTCCCGGAACCCCGCCGGGGAGGTCCTGCCCCGGGCAGCGCCGCAGAAGCGCGGCGATCACCCTGGTAACACCGCCTTCCGGTCTGCTTTTCCCCCCGCCCCCACTTCCTGTTCGTCGCACGTCATTGCCCGGCGACCGGTTTCCGGTAAGGGTCGTGTTGGGGTGCGGTGCCGGATGGGAGTGGGGTTCGGGGCGGAGGTCGCAGGGCCTGATTTCGGCGTCCCCTCCTGCACGCAGGGCTCGGCCCAGCCATGGAGAGCGGAGGGAGGCCCTCGCTGGGCCAGTTCATCCTCCTGGGCACCAGCTCTGTTGTCACCGCCGTCCTGTTCTCCGTGTTCCGGCAGAAGGCCCAGGTCGCCCAAGAGCTCAAGGTCAGTGCTGGAGCCGGCCTGGCCTCACCCGGGTCATCTCTACCCTCGGTAACGGTGAGCCCAGGGTTCTCCGTGGGCCGCTCCACCGTGGAAAACCATCCAAAAGAGGAAACAGGATCAGAAAGGTCATCACCCGGCCAGTAAATGGAGGAACTGGGATGAGAATTCGGGTCTCGTGATAACTGCTCCATGGCGCCTTTTTTTCTTAAGCTCCTCCCATTTCTCAGAATGAACCTTGACTTCATGGCTCTATTCGACAAATATTTATCGAACACCTGCTATGCTCCAAGCACTGGAGTTATCGCAGTGGGTAGAAAAGACTAAAGCCCCTGCCCTCATGGAGATTCCATTCTACTACAACCAGACAGACAATGACCAAGTAAATCAGATGGTATGACAGATGGGGATAAATACTACAAAGTCATGTAGAGGGGAGAGGAAATGGAATGCTGGAGAAGCTAGGCTTGCTATTTTAAATCAGGTGACATTTGAACAGCACAGGAGATGAGGGAGACTGTACACATGTCTTGGAGAAGAGCAGTTCAGAGAGAGGGAACAGCAAGTGTGGAAACCCAAGACTTCATCCGTTTGCGCAGCTTTTCCTTTATATATTTTTCCTTTATATATTTCGTTACTTTAAAAATAGCACTCCTTGAGCTGCACTTTACAGCTTACATAAGACATTCCCATCTTGCTGTTTTTTCTTCACTGTAATTTTTGGAGGTAAAGAAAATGATAGTTACCTCCAGGTTGCAAATCAGGAAATTGAGACTCAGAGAAAAGGTCTTATGGCTCTTAGATCTTTAGATTCCAAAAGGATTTTTTTTTTTTTTCTGTTTGACCACTTTGCTTTACTGTGAGTGGCCCATGAGAGATGCACCTCGTTAGATTAGAGACAAGGTCTTATTTATCTTTCCTCATTCCTTCTAGGTTCTAAATCAGTGCTTGACAGCTGGTAGATGTTCAGTAAATGTTTGTGGATTCGTTTTGGCTGAAATTTCACAATTCAACAGTTAGGGCTTAATTGGACATTAATTTGAAAGCTGGATTCCTAAACCCATCCTAACTTCAATTATCAGATTGTTTTCAGTAAGGGCTTAGAAACAAACGTGTGAATTCCTCGCTGTGAGGGGAATTTTAGAATCTGTCTGGAATGAACCAAGTTACCAAGCAATTTGTGGTGCGAATGGCATCCTAGTGAGATTCCAGCTGCCCTATTATTGTTCGCCTAATTAAATAACCAAGTTACTCCTGAAGTGATTGGCTATGAGTGTCACTGATACTTCTGACTCTGAAACTCAGAAATTAAGTTGGCTGGATGCGCGATTCTTTGAAGCCGCGAACTCTCCAGGACCCATCTTTGGGTAATCTTAAAAGCTTTGCCAATTAGTGCCTAAACGGGGATGAAATAACCCCATCCTGGAAAAAAAGAGATTCTATTTTCTTCCTCAGATTACAGAACTGGAGTTGAGTTTGTATCTTATCCTTGTGATGGAAATGCATATTTACTGCATGCCTACTATGTGCCAGCCCCTGGGCTAGATTCTTTCACAACTTAAGCTTCATTTAATCCACATAAAAATTCGGCAGGATTGTTCTCCCCATCTTTTACAGTTTTGGAAACTGAAACTAAGATAAATTAAGTTGCCCAAAGTCACAGTAGATGCATTTAAGCTTGACTCAAACCCAGGTCTTTCAGAGCATATTCCTCCTCCTGTTTTTTCTTTAAAAAAATTCTAACTGGCCATCTTGTGGATACATTACCAGCTATGTGACTTGGGACAAGTCACTCACCTCTCTGAGCATCAAAGTTTTCTTATCTGTTACTGGAGATAAAAACATCTACTGTATAGGGGTGCTGTGCACATTAACTGGATTTATGCATTTAAAGTACTTGGCATAATGCCTGGTACATAGTATATCTAAGTGCTGATTTATTCAGTAATTTATGCATCAAATACATATTGAATGCTCGTTATGTGTCAGGAATTGTTCTCGGCACTAGGGGGACAGCAGTGAATGAAACAAACAAAAATTCTATCTCTCCCAGAGTTTAATAGTCCAGTAGAGGGAGTCAGATAAAACGAGTAAATAAATTGTTGTTATTGCTGTTATTTTTCATTATCTACACTCCTGTCGTAGAGTGACCATAGTATGTATTCAGTACCTCATCACCTCTTTAGAGGTTACATATCTGGAATCCTCAGAATTCGTTGATGGGAATACCTTAAAAGCGGAAACTGTCCTTCATTCATCTCTGAATCTCTAGCACCCAGCACCGTGCCTGGCACATAGATGCTCAGGAAATGTTCATTGATTTTTCTCATTTTTGATGCAGCAATAGCAGGCTTGGTTGGTTTGTAAGCACAGCAAGTTGGAAACTCCGAATTTGGAAGGGATGGGAGAACTGCGGGTTGTGGGAGGGAGATAGCAGAAGTCACCATGGTCACCATGCAAACCGAAAATGGAAGTGTTTGGCACAACTTAACAGAGCCTCGCCCTGTAAAACAAAGGCTCCCTTTTATGATGATCATAATGCAGAGCATGCATTGATAAAGGCATGGTGATAACACCTGCCATTGCTCCAGCCCCTGCCTTGTATTAGGCACTTGTTTAGGTGCTTTACACGTAAGGCCTTTGGATGTATGGCTCTGTATTGTCAAGAAGGGATTAATTTATGTTCAGTCTATGGTATGCAAATTGATTCGTACTTTTCATTTTTTACATTAAAAAAGTTAAAATGAAAGGAGCGTATGTTTCCATTAACTGTAGAAAGAATGTACGTGACACGCACATTCTACAGATGGCAGAGAGGGAGGCACTGCCCCGTGCCTGTTTATATGTTAAAACTTCTGGGACACAGCTTTGGAATCTGATTCTCCCCTAGTCTCCCTCCTGCCTGATTTCCCCACTCTCAACGTGAAAAAGTAAGTAGACTTTTTCTTTTTTGCTCTTTAAGATTAAATATATGTCAGTATTCAGTAGTTTAATATGTTCTTTGCATTTAGGGAGCTAAAAGAATCCATTTGGGTGAAGACTTAAAGAGCATTCTTTCAGAAGCTCCCGGAAAATGTGTGCCTTACGCTGTTATTGAAGGTATGTTTACTTATTGGTGCAATGAAAAGTAACTTTCTCTTCTAAAAGTTTTATAAAGATCTTGGCTGATGTTAAGGGCCCTTTGCAACCTTGGGGCAGTGGTCCAGAACTTGAACTTTGGGGTCCAAAAGACCTGTATTATTGCCATGTGATCTTGGGGAAATTACCTAATATTTCTGAACCTCTATTGTCCCGTCTCTAAAATAATTTTACGTTATAGGGTTGTTGTAAAACTGAAATGACGTGATCCACGTAGTGCTTAGAAGAATCCCCACAAAGCGTAACTTACGGTGATAACATTTTCGTCATTTCGTCATTTCGATTCATGAAACTAACAACAAAGTTTAAATTACCTTAAAAGAAAGGACAGAACAGTTCTTCAGAAATAAAATAATTTGTTTCCATTTAGGAGTTGTTCGATCTGTCAAAGAAACGCTTAACAGCCAGTTTGTAGAGAATTGCAAGGGAGTGATTCAGCGGCTGACGCTGCAGGAGCACAAGATGGTATGGAATCGAACAACCCACCTTTGGTATGTAGCCTCTCGTCACCGGCCAGAACCTGACAGTCGGTCAGTTCACTTGCTGGTGTCCTGGGTGCTGTTCCCATGGCTCCGACTTCTCCCGAGACAAGGTGTAGAGCAGTTTCTTAATGCCGCCGATAACATTCTTGTGAGAGGTCTGAGGACCTCTTACATCAGAGTCACCTAGGCATCTTGTGAAATTCTTGGGCTGCATTCCAGAACTACCAAAGCAGGATTTCCAGGATAGGGGCCCCAGAATCTGTCGACATGCCCACTAAAGTTTGAGAACCACCGACTTGTGGCATGGATTAATGATTTCAATATTTATTGAAACAATTTTGAGCCATTAAATGGAATGTCATTTCGCTAAATGATCCTAGTGGGTTTTTGTTTTGCGTGTTTATTTTATTTTATTTTTTATTATGGTGAGAACACAACATAAGATCTACCCTTTTGACAGATTTTAAGTGCAGCGGTACAGTACTGTTAATGACAGGCACACAGTTGTACAGTCCATCTCTAGAATTTGTTCGTCCTCTATAACTGAAACTTTATAGCCATTGAACAGCAACTCCCATTTTCTTTTTCCCCTCAAGTCCCTATCGGCCACCGTTCTCTGTTTCTATGAGTCTGGCTATTTTAGATACCGCATGTAAGTGGAATTATGCAATATTCGTGCTTCTGTGAGTGGCTCAGTTTGCTTAGCATAATGTTCTCCAGGTTTATCCATGTTGTCGCATGCGGCTTTCCCTTTTTTTATGGAGTGTGTCGTGTGCGTATCACCTTTCTATAGCCATTCATCCGTTGATGGACACCGAGGTTGTTTCCATGTCTTGGCCGTTGTGAATAACGCTGCCCTGAACAGGGGTACACATCTCTCTCCCAGATCCTGATTTCAGGTTCTTTGACTATATCCCCAGAAGTGAGATTGCTGGATCATATGGTAGTTCTATTTTTAAGGTTTGAAGGAATCGGTAATTTATTTTAAAGTGGCAAGGGCAAATAAATGGTAGGGGTGATCTTTGTATTTGTTGCCCACTGATAGCACCCGAGAAAATAACGATTTGAGCCTCCCTATTATGAGGCACATGGATAATAGTGATTTCTCTTGTACTCTTTCCAGTCACTTCAGACTTTATCCTGTCCTCCCGGCGTTTATGTGACCTCCATCTCTGCCCGGGCCTGAGCTGTTTGCAGTCCTTTATTTTATCTTGAGTTCTTTTGTTTTAGGAATGACTGTTCAAAGATCATTCACCAGAGGACCAACACGGTGCCCTTTGACCTGGTACCCCACGAGGACGGTGTGGATGTGGCTGTGCGAGTGCTGAAGCCACTGGACTCACTGGATCTGGGCCTGGAGACTGTGTACGAGAAGTTCCACCCCTCCATCCAGTCCTTCACCGATGTCATCGGCCACTACATCAGCGGCGAGCGGCCCAAAGGCATTCAAGAGACCGAGGAGATGCTGAAGGTTGGGGCCACCCTCACAGGGGTGGGCGAACTGGTCTTGGACAACAACTCAGTCCGCCTGCAGCCCCCCAAGCAGGGCATGCAGTACTATCTCAGCAGCCAGGACTTTGAGAGCCTGCTGCAGAGGCAGGAGTCAAGTGTCAGGCTCTGGAAGGTCCTGACACTGGTTTTTGGCTTTGCCACGTGTGCCACCCTCTTCTTTATCCTCCGAAAGCAGTATCTGCAGTGGCAGGAGCGACTGCGCCTCAAGCAGATGGAGAAGGCGTTCCGAGAGCACGAGGCACAGCTGCTGAGCCAAGCCAGGCCCGAGGACAGGGAGAGCCTGAAGGGCACCTGCGTCGTGTGTCTGAGCAACTTCAAGTCTTGCGTCTTCCTGGAGTGTGGGCACGTCTGTTCCTGCACCGAGTGCTACTGCGCTCTGCCAGAGCCCAAGAGGTGCCCCATCTGCAGGCAGGAGATCACCCGGGTGATTCCCTTGTACAACAGCTAAGGTCCTGAGGCCTCACCGACGCGCTCGAAAACAACTTCCCCTTTTCAGGGTGTTTATCAGGAGGCCTTGAGAAGGGCAGTGGTGGGGCAGCTGTTACCTCCGGGCGTGGCTGAGGGAGTGGGGTGGGGAGATCTCACACCTCCAACAGTAGGATGCTGCCTTTCCAGCCTGAGAGATGACCCTTTCCAGCACCACGTGAGAATCAAAGCCCCTTCCCTGGGTGTGGTGGCATAGAATCCCTGCCCAGGAACCCGAGTGAGGGTGTGTGTGTGTGTGTAAGAGAGAGAGAGTGTGTGTGTGTGTGTGACTGACAACGCCTTGTTGCTTAAGCGCCAAAGCCAGTGATCTTCAGCTCTTTGTTCCTGTGTCCTTCTGGTCCTTTCTGCTGAATTGTCGATACCTGCAGACTTGAGCCTTGAATGACTCAGCCAGAGCAGGGGCAGAGTTGGGGTCCAAGGGTGGTATATGCCTCTCAGAGCTGCCTCTGAGGAGACTCTGTCCTAGTGATTCTTCCTTTTGCCTACACCCCAGGAAAAAGTTGTCAGCCTGGATACGTCACTTGTGTCCCTTTCCCCTTATCTCTTTGCCTCCTAAATGTGTGCGCACGTGCATCAGGACAAAAAAAAGGTGAAATCCAGCATCTGCCTTTTGCCTATGAGGATGGAACTCTGATCAGCAGAATGAAGAACAGTCACTTGAAGGGACAGTGGGAATGGTGGTCAATTCAGCAGGCCCCAGGTGTGGCGAAGACCGGGCAGCATGGCTGCAGCCCTGCGGGTGTCTGCACTGACCTACCGGGAGGGCCACCAGCGTTAGGCCTCCCGCCCTAATTTGGGACTCCTGAGGGCTGAGGGGTGGCTCTGAGATGAGCCGGAAGGGCTCACCTCCCACAGGAAGCAATAAGGACGCTGCTGCCCCAGCCCCCTGGCTGTGTCAGCTTCTCCCCAAGGAACAGTAGCCCGCCAGCATCCTGCGCACAGAGCCTTTCCTAGGCTCCCTTCTCCACTGAGAGGTTCACGTCTCGTGAGTGTAATCACATCGCCCCTTTGTTAGCGTTCACCCCTCACCTGCCCCTCTTGAGTTTGTGAGTATAAGAGAAGTGGGGAAGCCTCACTTGTCACCTCTTGAGTTGTCAAAGGTCATGTACGCACCTCTTCTGTATCTCCCTTCTCTGGCTTTGAGTGTTCGTCTCCCGATCCTCCTCTGCGCAGGGGAGGTAGGGGTGCTCCCAGGAGGCTGACATCATTCTATGCAGAGTCCAGCACGGACAGCACAAATTAAACACGTCACAACCAAGTGTTAGCCTGTTGCTTTGTCAACGTGAGTTTATTGCTTGGGCCGAAGCTCCCCCAGGTGGAATCGAATCCCGTCATGACAGAATGAACCTTGAAGCTTGTGTGTGTTCCTTTCCTCGGCCGGGTTTGGGGCTCCCTCAGATGGCGTGCAGCTTGGTGATGGTGAGGCCTGGGGAAGGCGTCTCCGGGCAGCTTGAGGGTGGCCCCATCCTGGAGGGCAGCCCGTCGGTCACACTTGGCCTCACTGAGGCAAGTGTCTTTGAAGATGTCTATTTTGACATCCCAAACAGCAGGGCAGTGAGAGAAAGGGACTGGGTGGGGTGTTGAGGGACAGTCGTGGAGGAAACTAACATTTACTGAGTGTTACTCCAGCATAAGCTCTTTGGAACTTGAATTTCAGAGTGAGTCATTTCTCAAACCCTTCACGCTCTCATGATATCTGCTTTTTAGAGAAGAGGAAAGCCCGGCCAGGGGCGTCCACTGCCGGTAAGCGGTGGGTCCGAATTTAAACTCCAAGGTGTTCCCAAGGCTCCAGATCCCCCTGCTCACCAGCAGCGGGCTCACTCCCTCAGTGCTCCTGGAAGCACCCTGTGAGGGAACTTCCTCAAGCTACCAGAGGGACCGCTGTGGAGGAAGTAGAGAGAACCTAGTTGGGGGTTTGAGTTCTATCCAGCCAGATGTTAAGACCCCGGTTTTACCTAGAGGTTCCTTGGGGGCAGGGCAGGGTGAGAGGGTGGCCATTGGGAATGACCTCAGAGTGCCTTGAAAGCATTTGCCCCTTTGTACTTGTCCTTTCCAGATATTTTGTAAGGGCGTCCAGGTTTTACTAGAGGACGAACGAACTGCCTGTGAGGTGTTTATAATCTATCAGGAGTTCAGCCCTTGGCACAGACTTCATGAGTAAATCTGATCAAAGTGACTGAAAAGAACAGAAGGCAGCCTGTCCTACCTGAGCCCAACTAAAAGCCTGGGCAAATTTCTTCTGTCTCTAGTGTTCAAACATCCGGTGGGGGCAGACACAGGAGCCGCCCATTGTCCCTGCCTCAGGAAGTGACGATTGGGAAATGGACACGCACGTACCCAGGTTCTGGGTTTGAGGTCCACACTCAGTCCTAGCCCAGCTGGGACAGACTCTCACACTCATTCACCTGTAGCAGCTCCCACCATCCACGTTAGGCGCCTCATCTCCAGGAGGGTCGCATGGGGACTGAATGATATGTGGGGCCTGGGCTGGGAGCAGGGTGTGACAGGGAGATGAGAAAATGGGAAGTTAGTTCCAAATGGACCTTGGGATTGTTGTGAATTTTAATTATTTGCCAAGTCAACCTTTATGTTCAGTCATTTTAATGTTAGGCAGACAGCATTAGGCAGGAATCATCTTGAATAACTGTTCCTGGTGTCTTGAATGTCTATTACAGGTACTTTACATGCATTAATGCTTGGGGACCTACAAAGTAGATTTTGTTACCTCCCCATTTTTACAAGTGAGAAAAGTGAGGCTCAGTGGGGTTACATTTTGCCTATAGCCATACATCATCACGAGCCAGGCACTAGGTTCTTTACAGGCATGGTTTCTATAAGACTATGGCAAACAATCAGGGGAGGCCATATTACCCCTTTTTACACATTATGTGATTTGCTCGAGGCTACCAAGGTCTGATGATAAAGCCTACACCCTTGGCCTATTATCACATTAAGCCTGAGAGACTAAAGGAAGGTTGTCCAACAGACAACTGGGTATTATAGACTCACAGCATTTTTCAAGCCAGTCAACCGTCAAGAGTCACCAGTCGCATCCTAGTTTTACATACTGCAGGTTGAGGCTTTGAGGTTCCCCAGCTTATCCCGGTGGAACAGGAGCTGGAAGGCAGGTCTTTGAAATCCCAATTTATTCAGAGTTATGGAAAATTCGAGAAGCAAATTATGTGGAAAAGTTTTAAAGGTAGATAACAACATGACAAATGTCGCCAATCTGATACCTTTTACAACCCCGGTCCTAGACATGCAAACTCCAGTTGGGTGATGGATCTGGTGCTGGTGATCCCACACGGCTTCGAGAATGCTCAAGGGAAGTTTGGTATCATTGATGGGTGTTTCTTCATCAAACATTTGCTGTATATTCTATGCTTAGAGATGCAAAAATGAATGAGTCTCTGTTCACAGGGTTCACAGTCTTTGAGAGCATTCTATTGGACAGATGTGGTGACTGTTGGCAATATTCGTGGTTCAGATACTATTATAGCTGGGAGGGGCTTTTCAGACTGGCCTGGTCTGAGCAGATTCCCTGACCATTCAAAATAAACCAAGCGATCATTGCTGAAGGGGAGCCAGGCAGACAACACGTGACCCCACAGAGCTGAGAACAATCTAGTTTAAAAACCAACCTGACCATGTCCCTCTGCTTAAAGCGCTTTGTCAGGCTCCCTGTCATCTCCAAGTCCTGACTCCTCCATGGCATATGATGCCTGCGTGACCTGGCCCCTGGCCACTTCTCCAAGCCTCTCAGCATCCCTTTCTGCCTCACACTGTTAGCTCCAGTAACACAGCCATCAAGGGGCCTTAAACAAGCCACGCTGTTCCCTGTCTCCCGGCCTTTGCTCATGTCAAGTCCTGCCTCTGGGATTCTGGTTTTCTTCACCTTGCTAATGTCTACTCATGCTTTAAAACTCAGCTGCAGGTCTCCCCTCCAGAAAGCCTTCGCTGACTCTCCTCACTTGGGTCTGGTTAGGAGTGCCACCTCGGATTCTGTAATACAGTCTTCTTATTCCTGCTCTTAACCATATTGCCCATGTCTTGAACAGGAACTGTATCCTATTTTTTTCATGGGACAATTTTTAGGTTGTAGTGACAACCTAAAAATACACTAATTAGAACTAATGTTAGGGCTCGCTCTTTGCTGGGTACCCCGAGTGCTGGTCATGATCGATGTCATTTAATCCTCACCCTGAGGTACATGTCTGTATTATTCTTAAAGAAAAGGAAATCAAGGCCCAGAGAAGTCAGTGTTGCCCAAGCACACGAGGGAGACAGATTTAGGCCCAGGCTGTCTAACTGCAGAGCCCAAACTCAACCACTGAAAGTACATGGAATGAATGAGTAAACTAGCAAATGAAATTGATGTGGGGCAAACAGTCTTGGAAGGCTGCCTGTAAGAATTGGTTTTTAGACCAGAGATGAGGCCCATGACTTGGTTCTAAGGAGAGGAGGACCTCTCTTAGGGCCTGAGGCCAAACTAGATGGATTATGTAAGAGAAACACCATGTCCAGTGACCTCATCAAAGCTTTGAGGACTCAACGCAGGGAAGCTGGGAAAATGTTATTGCATGGTTGTAAATGGCCTGGACTAGGAGCCCAGAGGTTGGCTTTCTGATCCTGGCTCTGTTGCCGTGTGATCTTATTGGAGTGATTTAACTGCTCTGGGACTCAGTTCTGTCTATAAAAGTAGAAATTTGGATGAGGAGCTTTCCGAGACTCCATTCAGTTCTGATGTTTTGCATGTCTGTGAGATAGTGAGTGGGCGAGGGACCAGGGAGGGCAGTTTTGAAGCCCAGGGCTGCTGGTCCGAGAGATATGTGGACCCTCTTCAGGCTAGCTGCCTGCCACAGCCTCGGGACCATGTTCCCAGAAAGCTGGGAAGATCAGCACATTCTCTCTAATTAGATGGTGTTAACTTATCAATTTTGAATGAGATAAGTTTCCATGTATGATGTCCTGAATCGCTCCCTGGAGTGCTCATTAGTCACTTCCCCTGCAGCTGCCTCATTGTTTTCCAGATGCCAGCCAAGGGACATGGCATTTCCCTTCCCCAAGAATGGGGTACGTGAGGCTTAGCCAGTAAGTGACACAGGCATTGGTCAGAGGGGCCAATCAGGCCTGGGTAAGGACCTGCCTGGTGAAATAACACGACCCTCAGCTCTTGCCCTTTACCCTCTGACCCTGCCAGTCATTGCCTCACAATTGGTGCCTCAAATTCAGGTTCAGCCAGGCTTGGGCCATGACTCTGGAGGGCCACAGCTGAATGCAACAAGCATTTATTAAGCATCTAGTGTGTCGGGCACCTTGCATCTGTAACCTGAATATTCTCCAGGTGGGGGAAGCGGGTACAGGTGAGGTCATACTAATATTAATGTCCAAATGACCAAAACTGCAGATCTCCCATCCCTGTCTTCCCTAATATTTAAAGTGCTTTATATGGTGGGGCTTCATGCATTCTTGCAATAAGTTGGCTCACCATCTTTATTTCTTCATACTCTCCACCACCCACCCCAAGACTGGTGATGGGATCCCTCCTAATGCTGCATTCTCTACTACGACCTGCAGGTGGCGCTGTGCCCACATAGTTGACTCAGGCTGGAGGATTTGGAGGAGAAACAGGTTGTGCTTCCCACAAGACCTGTGCGATTTTTTCTTGCCTGAGGGATGGGGAACAGGCCTCGGAGGCTTGAGAGCAGAGTCTGAGGAGGACACTGGGCTGCTGATCCCAGGTCCATCTGGGCACAGCCTGTAAAGGGGAGAAGCAGGAAGCTGAATTTTCTCTCCAGTTCCTTCCTTTTTCTGCCCAACACACCAGGGAGCTGGGTGCAGATGTGAAAGTTTTGAGAAACCCAGAAAATACAGGGGGAACAAATCCCACATTTCTCCCCCTATAATTTTCTAGGCATTCACATCTTTAAATATACTAACCATGATTTCTTTCAACAAAAACGAGATATGCATAATGCATCACATGTTCTTAAAATACCCAAATGACTTCACACTGGTAAAGGATGCTTAAAAAAAAAATGCATGGCATAGATTTTGCTTTTCTCCCCAGAAGCTTTTTCTCATTGGAGACATCCTGCTTCTCCCAGCCTGGCCTGCTTTCCTCACTCTCATCTCCTCGGTTCTGTCTTGGCCTTTTGCTCTCTCTCCTATACGTTGGGCTTCTCCGTCTCCTTCTCTGGTGCCTCTTGGAGGAGACAACTGTACTCGGCAGTTCTGCCTCTTGTCTGCCCTGTTCGTCTCTTGCTTCTGAGTGTGTGAAAGTGTTTCTTCCTCTGCATGTGCATCTGTCTTTCCGTCCGAAGCTATTCTGTCTGCTTCTGTCTATTTCTGTGAGTCTGTCTCTCTTCACATCTTTCTCACCTGCGCCTGGCACCTAGCCGACCAGACCAGATTCCCCTCTGCCCCGTGCCCTTGCTCAGCCCAGGGCCTGGCAGGGCGGGGTAAGGAGAGCTTCTGTGACCATGCGGTGGCTGCTCCTCACTCTTCTACCCTTGCTATTACATAAGCACTTTCTTTCCTAGGAAGAAAAGGCCCTTCCGTCCACCCCCACAAGCCCTATAGGGTTTTGGACGGTGGGACTTGCTGCACGGGGCTGTCCTCTGCTCTTATGTTAGTGATGCAATCAGCACCTCACCTGCTGATCTAGTTACCCCCATTTTACAGCTGAGAGGACTTCTGGCTCAGAGAGTGAAGTGCCTGCCTCCAGGTCACACAGGTAGGAAGGGGTGGAGCTGGGATTGTACTTGGGCCTTCTGATCTACCCTCATTTGACTCGCCCTCCACCTGGTCCAGTGAACAGAGCACCGAGCTGGCCGTTGGGAGATCTGGGGTCTTGGTCCTGGCTCTGTCTCCAGTCGGGCAAGCCTATCTTCTTCGTCTGGCACTTAACTTTTCTCCACTGTACAATGGGAAAGTACCCCTTCTCTGCCTTGCCAACCTCACAGGCTTATCATGGACATCAAATGACATCATGTCCGTGGGATAGGAAAATGCTCGAATAACATCACATGGGAAACAAAGGGTCCAGAGCCATGCACAGTCCCCTCAGTGGAACCTGGCTCAGCGGTGAGTGGCCACATCCCTCCGCTCAAGGTTGAGGCCCTACAGGTCTGCTGAGCCTAGATTTGAGAGTCAGGTTGAAGGCCTCTTCAGTTGGTTCTGCTGCCTCTGGGCTTAAGACATAAAGTGTCCTTCTGTTATCAGAGGACACTGGTGGGGCAGTCCTTTATAGGATCCAGTCCTGTGTTCTCCATCCAAGGGATTTTGGGGATTCAGAGATCCATTGGAAATTGTACATGCAATTTTCTGTCTGAGAAGGAAGGAGAATCCATCTCTTTCATTAGATTCCCAAAGGGGGCCTTGGCCTGCAAGTCGTTTGGACTCTCTAATCTACACTCCCTCAGTTTCCATGGGTAAACCAAGGTGCAGGGCTGGAAGAGGGCTGTCCTTCATTTCCTGACTCTCAGGTGTCCTCAGAGAGGCAGTGTCATCCGATAGTTAAGAGCTTG
Organism: Pteropus medius; assembly: GCF_902729225.1. Taxonomy (NCBI): domain Eukaryota; kingdom Metazoa; phylum Chordata; class Mammalia; order Chiroptera; family Pteropodidae; genus Pteropus; species Pteropus medius. Next base: position 801,213 of record NW_024354503.1, on the reverse strand, counting down.
GCTTTATGTCAGATTTGCTGCCTCTCGGGGGTTGTGCAGCTTTGGGTTTGTCACTCATTTTTTCTGGCCCTTAGAGCCCTTATAGATGATATAAAATAGAGGTGACAACCACAGCCACCTCCTAAGGTCATTGTGAGTGTGGATATCCATGCAGCGATTGGCATGGTCCTAGGGCATGGTGAGTGCTTAACAGTGATTGGGTGGTAAGAGTTTGGGGTTGAACAGAAGGCGGAGGTGCCCTCTCTGAACTGTAGTGGGGTCAGCTTCTCCTTAGTCTCCTTGAGCAGTCACAATTTGGCTCAGATCACTGCTCTGGAGAGAACAGGGACTCTTTAGTCAAGGAACTTTACACCTCTCAGGAGCCCGGGACAGGAGAAGCCCAAGAGGCTGGGTGAAGTATTCAGAGGCCAGGCTTTGGAGCCAGACCATGAGTCCCAACCTCCTGGGCTTCCACCATTTGTCCATTGGGCGAAAGTTGTACCTGCCCTTTTCTGCCCCTAGGGTCATGCGGACACAAAAGTGTCACGGTGCCAGGCCTGTCTGCTGTCTTTTCCCTTCCTGGGCCTGAGAGGGGCAATCGTTTCTCAGGGTGGCATGGAGCCCCAGTACCTCCCACGGGCTCATCTTGGGCCGAAGATTGTAGGCAGAGCTGCTCTCTCAGAGTTCCCATTTGTCCTTGCTATTTCTTCAGTTTTCCTGAAGAGCCTGTAGGACTCTTACTTTGTGGGTGGTTGGTACAATAAAAACTTCAAAAAAATTACACCATCATCTTTGTATTTACTTATTTTAAGGAAACAGCAAGTTTATTGTAGAAAAAAAATCCTTCATTTTCTGAGTGCGTTGCTGGAGCTCCCCTGCCCTACACGATTCTGAGTGTGCAGTGTGATCTAGTTGTCAGAGAGTGAGGCCTGAAGCTGGAGACCTGCATTCCATCCTGCCCTGTCTGGGCTGTTTTCCCCACCTGTAATGGGAGGGGGCTGAACTACATGGCTTGAGGTGGTTTCATATTGAGCCCGGTAGCACACTGGGCATTCTTTTGAGACCCTTTGGGGACTGACTAGAGTATGGAGGATCGAAAGGGTGGGGCCCTGAGTCCCTATTTCCCCAGCAGCTTGCCCTTTATCTGTTGTTTATCTTTTGAGGTTCCTTGTGAGATTTTATTTGAAGAAAAGGTCTGGGTGATTAAACAAACAAAAGAATCTAATATTTATTGAGTTGTATTGGGGGAAGGACTGTGCCTGCTGCAAAAGTCCTCAATAGATGTTTGCTGAACAAAGGAAAGAGGACGATTCTTCTCTTATTGTTCCTTGACTGTAGATCTAAGCCACCTCCAGTCAGTTAACATGCTCTCTCTCACTGTGTGTGTTTGTGTTGTGTTGTGGGGAGGCGGAGACAGAAGCCCTGCCTTTCAAAGTGGGTAGGGAATTGGCTGCACCAAGGGTACAGTTTCTGAGTTGAGAGGGGTGGGGGCGATGTGGGTTTTTATCCAGCCTCGGCTCAGATTGGTGGTCCCCTAATGGGAGGCCACTTAGCTTCTCTAGAGGTGACCAGGTGGCCACCGATGTGGCACTCCATCCTGGCCTTCCCTGATGGCCACTTGGGTCCTAGCCAGCCCTGGCAAAACTCGGCATACCCAGGGCTCTGCCTCTATGGGATCCTGGGCCTGAGCTGCAAGCTGGTGCCTTGCACCAGGGCTGAGGCATCCAATAGCCATGTTCTTCTTGAAGTCTCTGATGCTGCCGCGGGTGCCTCGGTTTCCCCATCTGGATAGGAAGGAGGAGAAGGAAACAAAGGGAGCTAATGTGTGTTGAGCATCTACTCTATGGTGGGCACTGTGACTCACCCCTTTCCTGCACTAGTGTGGGGCCCAGTGCACAGCAGGGGGTTGCAAATACAGATTTTTGAGCCTAGAATGTCTGTGCTGAAAGGGCCCGGGGAGATGGGCGAGCGCTGTGGTTCTTAATTCTACAAAGTTCTAAGGGTAGGTGAAGAAGCTTCTAGGTGAGCTTTGGCGGGGTGGGGGGCACCCCCCACCTTTGCCTCAAGCAGATTTTAACTAGATTTGGCAGAACTGGCTGATTTTGCAGCTGAAATAAAAAAGGATTTTCTCCAAGTTTCCCAATTTATGATGTAGAGTCAGAGGCCTAGAGGAAAGAATTAGCTTATTCAAAGCCTCAAAGAGAGTCAATAGCTAATAATAAGTCCGTTTATTGAGGACTTACGATGCATCAGCATATGGTCCACCTCCTTCCCCAGAATAAACCAAGTAGGAATAATTATTATCCCCATTTGACAGATGAGGAAACTGAGGAATAAAGAGGTGAAATGATCACTGAGTTAGGAAATGACGATGTAGGGATTTGAATGGGGAGGCTCTAAGGAGGTAATAGTCATGGAAATGCTTTTCTAACTGTAAAGCGCCATGTGCCTGGGAGGGCTGTGTGGTTCTATAAGGGGGTGTGTACTGAGTTGGGAAGGTGTGGCACTGCCACCTTTAACCTTGTTGGAACAAGGCAAAGTAAACATAAAAACACTGCTTCTCTTCTTATACCTGTTTGCTGTGTGAGCAGGGATTCATAAGCCCTCTCTGTACCTTTTAGCTCTGTACTTTTTGTACAGTGGGACTGTGGTAGGCACTCAACATGCAAATTGCTTCATAACTCAGCAGCAAGGAAGGAGCCAGGTGAGTAGAAGATGACTGGGTCCCAGCTCTGCATGCTGTCACCACTGCAGGGTTTCCCCTACAGGTATCTGGAATCATAGTTGGGGAAAGTGGCTTCTCCTGGCTCCATCACTAGCCTGTGACCTTGGCAAGTCGCTTACCCTCTTTCCTGCTACATCAGTTAAATAGGGATGCAACGTCTCCTCTTTCTATCTCAAAAGGTATTTATTTTGAGAAGCAAGGTCAATAATAGATGTGAAATGCTTTGGGGGGGGGTGGGAAACAGAAAGCATGATATAAATGTAGAGCTTCTTGTTGTAACTTTATCATCTTGCTTGTTATGCTTTTGTTTTCTCTTCCAGCACTTGGCCTGGTGCTAACCTCAAAGCAGACACGGAAAGCCTTAATGAATGGAGACAGGCGGCTTGCAGAGTGTAGCAAAGGGAGGCAGGAGACCTGCCGCTTCAGCCATTGACAAGCTGTAGGATTTGGGGCAAGCCCCTGACCCTCTCTGGGCTTCAGTTTCCCCATATGTAAATGAGGGGATGGACTTGGTCACCTCTAAGGATCTGCCTAGCTCTGATGGAGTGGACGAAATGATACTGTTCTTTCTCACTCATTTCTAAGTCATTTCTCAAATGTTTAGTGCACATTCACTCTCCAGCCAGGCAGTGAGAACCTGATGTTTAGATTTTATAGCAGTCCTTTGGTACAGGCAGCTAGCTAGTCACAAACACCACTTTACAGCTGAAATTATGAAGGTTCAGAGAGGGGACATGACTTGCCCAAAGTCAAACAGCTAGCAAATGACAGGGCTGGTATTTAAGCCCACACCTGACTCCAGAGGTCCCACTCATTCCATCTGCCACACTGCCTCTGTTTCCCCGTTCCTCAGGCCCCTTCCTCCCATTTTCCCCCAAGGTGTCTGATTTCTGGAGGCCGGGCCACCTTTTAATCCAGTTTGGGGAGGGAGCTGGGCTGGCTTCTCTCAGGCAGCTCCTCTACCAGATGTTGTATCACTAACTCCCCTCTTCCTTCTAGCTCTGCATCCATCCAGAGTTCTAGAATTAAGGGGAGAGTGAACCTGAGGGTACTTCTTCACTATTGACGGGACCCCTTGCCAGGCAGCAGGTTGAGCCCGTTGAGAGCTCCCTAAGGCGACCTAGATGTGTTTCCTAACCTTGCCTTCAGCAGGTGGCATGACCTTGGGATGGCTGACCCTTTTCGGTGGTTAGGCTGCCTCTTCGGAGCAAAGCGGGGTTTCCAGGCAGGGAGCAGGTGCTGTTGGCTCTGGGCGAGGATAACAAGTCCTCCTCAAAAGCACCTTGCCCCCTCACAGTTACCGTCTGCTTGGCAGATGCGCGCCCCCAGGCCTCTGGGGCTGCTCCAGTCTCTCTCTTGGGATCCAGGAGCCTGCTCTTCGGCTCAGAAGCCACAATCTCTCCCCAGGACTTCTGCTTGTTGTTGGAAGGGAGGTCCCTGAGGGCAGAGGGCTGCAGACCCTGGACGTCCGAGGCTGAGACATCGGACGCTGAGAGCCGGGCATCCCGGGCAAGCTCGGCGTAATAAGGCGCTCCCCTGGCCTCCGGGAGGCGGGGCTACCCCTTTCTCCCCCCACTGCCTCCACCCCGAGGCCCTGCGGGAGCGGAGAGAGGGGCCTTCCAGGGCGAACCGAGTGGGGGAAGGTGTGAGGCTCAAGGAACTGGGCACTGGGACTCCGAAGTGGGGCGCAAGGGTTGTGGGGGAAGGGACTCCCCGTTTTGCGGCTGGCAGGGGAGGCCGTGTCCTCGGGTCACCCTGTTGCCCTCCAACCTTCTGCCACAGCATCTGGCCTCGAAGAAGACCCGCATCCTTTTGTCCTTCCTGGCGTGTTCGTCGTTGGCCCGCCCCCACTCCCCGGGAACCCCCACTCCTCTCAGCGCCCCGCGGGAGCCGCCGCGCACCAGCTCCCGGCCGGGTAAACACTCGCTGGGAGGGGGTGCGGGGGGTGACGGGGAGGAGGCTCCCGAAGGCCGCCGGGCCGGGGCGGGGCTCCCGGGGGCCCCTCCGCGCGGGCCGGACGGCGGGTGCTGGGGGCGGGGGCAGGAAGCGAGCCGCGGCCCGGGCCGGCTGGCGCGGCCCCGTGACGTCGCTCGGCTTCCAGGGATCTCTCCCCGCGGCCCCGGGTCCCCTTCTCCCCGCCCTCGCTGCCCTCCTCCCGTGCCTCGCCTCCGCGCCGCGGCCGGCATTTCTCGCTCGCGGCTCTCCGGCGGGCTGGCGCCTCCGTCCCAGCCTCCCTCTCCTCCCTCTCTCGCTCTCCTCCTCCCCTCCCCAGCCCTCTTTCTCTCCCTCCCGGCCCTTTCCCTGCCCTCTCCTCGACTATCTGCGATCCCAGATCTGGTCGTTCCTCCCAGCTTCTCCCCCGCCTCCTTTCTCTCTCACTCTTAATCTTTCTGTCCATTCTCCTGCCCCTTCTTTCCGGTCTGTTTTCTCTGCGTCTCTCCTCTCGGTTTCTTCCTTCTTCCTCCTCCTGGTGCCCACCTCCCTCCGTGCCCCTTCCGGCCTTTGGCTCGCTCCCTTTCCCCTCCGCCCCTCGCCACCCCGCGGCTCGCAGCTCCCCCCAGTCCGCCTCCCCGAATCCGCGCCGCCGCCACCGCCCGCACTCGCCGCAGGACCGGCCCGCCGGCTTTCCGGGGTGCGCCCTCCTCGGCCCCGCGCCTTCGGGGCTCGCTGGGACACCCTCCGCCTCCTCCCGGCTCGCGGCCCCGCCCGGCGCGGCCCCCGCCCAGCGCCCGAGCGCGCCGAGGATGTGAGTCCTGCTCGCCTCTGCCGGCGCAGCAGGCACTCGCGCGCGGAGCCCGAGCGCAGCGCAGCGCAGCTGTGGGCGCTCGCCGGGTCGCTCGCGCGGGCTGCGCGCTCCTGCCCTAGCGGTGTCCCTCCGCCTCTCGCCGGCGCCACCGCCGCCGCAGCCCACGGGCCGTCCCCGGCCGGCCGCCCCCGGCCCCAGTGCCGCTGACCCTGTCCGCCGCGGGCGGGGACGCGGGCGGAGGAGGCGCCGCCGCGGAGCCCCCGGACGCGACCATGTCGGAGGTGCTGCCCTACGGCGACGAGAAGCTGAGCCCTTACGGCGACGGCGGCGACGTGGGCCAGATCTTCTCCTGCCGCTTGCAGGACACCAACAACTTCTTCGGCGCCGGGCAGAACAAGCGGCCGCCCAAGCTGGGCCAGATCGGCCGGAGCAAGCGGGGTGAGTTCGCTGCCACCTCCCCCGCCACCCCCTCTCTCGAGCATTGAGGCCTGGCGGAGGTTTGCGGGGGTCTCCCGTACCCAGGAGCGCGTTTCGACCCAGTGGAATCCGATCGCGCAGAATTGGGGCGATCCCGCACTGCGGGTCCGGCTCCGGCTGGCCGCGGGAATCTTTCCCCCTCAGCCAGATCCCCAGTGGGGTCACCCAGGGGGCGTGGCGGCTTCTAGCTGCTGCAGGGGCCGAAAGGTTATCCTGGGACCCCACCCGCACCAAAGTTTGCTTTTTGATTTCTACGTCCCCTCCCCATTTTGCGCATCGAACTCGCGGCTGCACTCGCTCTACAACCGGGGGGTGGGGGGGAGGTGTTGTCCCACGACTCCCCGAGGGGACAGCGTGGGGATCTGCGGAGGGAGGACACCCTTTCCTGTCGGAAAGGCGAGGGTCGCACGGGTTTTCATTGTGACTTGGCAGAGGGAGGGGGTTTGCCGAGCCTGGGCGCTCGGCGCCGGAGTTGGAAAAGCCCGGGGAGACTGGGACGCAGAGAGGCTGGGAGAGGAGCTCCGGAGGGGACAATGAGGGAGACTGACAGCAGCTGGGAGAGACTGAGACGGCAGAGCTAGGGAGGGAGGCGGGTGGGGTGGTGGGGGGAGACCGAGATGGGCAGAGACCCAGACAAAGCTCGGGAGAGGGAGCCAGAGCGGGAGAGACAGCGAGCCAGGGACGCAGGTCTGGGGAAGACAGAGATGCAGCTGAAACAATGAGGCGACTGACACCCCAGACACAGAGAGACCTGGAGGCCTCGACAGGTGCCCGTGGCGTCGAAAGACTGAAGGAGGGATTGAGGGAGGCGAGGCCAGATGGCGGAAGAGGGAGGACGAGGCGAGGCAGAAGCGGAGAGGCGGGCGAGCCCAGGCGGCAGTGAAGGGAGCCTCTGACCTCTGCAGCGGCGGGGAGAGCGGAGACGCCGAGTCCGCGCGAGAGCGGGGAACCCGACCAGGCGAGGCCAGGTCCTTCCACCGGCTGCGCGCCGTGGGAACCTGCCCCTCGCGTCCCCTCTCCCTCTCGGCACCGCCGCTCCCAGCCTCCATTACCCCGCGCCGCGCTGGGAGCGTCCCCGAGGGTCCCAGACCCGGAGACCTTGGCGCCTTCTCCTCCTCCCTCTTCTGTCCCCCGGCCTCCTTTCTCAATAAATGAGCCCCGGGGGCTGGGGTGGGTGTTGAGGACGAGGCCAGGGCTGCTGGATTTGTGCTCCGCTTTCTTTTCTCAGAACTCAGCTGGGACACAGCCAGGGGTCGGGGCTTGGGGAGGTCAGAGGAAAGCCACCTAGGGACCCCTGACAGAGGCGGAAGAGGGTGAGGCTGCGTCCGCGCGCTGGCAGCCCTCCTCCCCTGCCTTCCCCCACTCTTCCCCCTGCTCCCGGGCGTTACGCGCAACGTCGGAGACCCCCGGCGAGGCCCAAGCGCGCTCACTTGTCCTTTTCTTCCCCTTCTTTGCAGTTGTTATTGAAGATGATAGGATTGATGACGTGCTGAAAAATATGACAGACAAGGCACCTCCTGGTGTCTAACTCCCCCAAAGACAATGAGTTAAGGGAGCGAATCAGAATAAGAACGGCGATAACAGTTATTGGCAAAAAGAGCATGGAAAGAGAAAGCACTTTGAAATTTATTACTAGCTTGCTACCCACGATGAAATCAACAACCTGTATCTCGTGTCAGGCCGGGAGACAGATGAGGCGTGAGAAGGAGGAGGAGGAGAAGGCTCTGGGCTCCTCTGCAAAAATAAAAATTAAAAAAAAATTTTGAAAAATAACAAAATCACTATATACACATATAAAAAAATAAAAAAGAAGTCTCAGTTGCAGCTATTTGTCAAAATTAATATCCATTTCTTTTTATATACAGTGAATATTGCGCAATTATAGGTCTGGATTTCGAACCACTTAAATAAATGAAGCAGCAACACCGGGTGTTTTGAGGTGTTGGCATTTTCCGCTGATTTGGCTGTTCCCAATGTTTACATTATTTAATTTTGCAAAAATTATTCTGTGCACTTGGATGTGAAATGCTGTTCAGTTTTATTTTTTTATGTTATCTTGGATGTACAAAAAAATCAAAATGATCTCTATAGATATTCTGTTTTATTTTGGTCATCTTTTGAAGTTATCAGGAATGTGTTTAAAATAAGAGGACTTTTCTAAGGAATGAAACGTAGAAAGAATCCTTGTTTTATTTTAAAATGAATTGTAAAGCTTGTGTTTCTTTGTTGCTGCAAGCTATTTGCCCAAGTTAATGCAAATGGACACATTTTATATGTCAGGAAAAAAACCCATAAAAACAAAACAAAAAAAAATGCTTGAGCTTTTTCTAACCTCTCCCTGCAGTCTGTTGTGTGAGCAGCCTGTTTTTTTCTCTAATATTGTGTCAGTTTATTCTCTTTAATGGACTGTAAAAAAAAAAAAAATGTAATCACAAGAGTGCCAAATATCTTGAAATGCCAAAAGGCATTTGGTTTCTTTTCTTTTCCTGTGCTCTGAGTCCACGTAAAGGAATGCTTGGAGTGTCTTTTCTGTTATTTATAGGGGTTCTCTTAAGGCACACCAGCTGCCTGTTTTGCATGGTATTGCAAAAATGCCTCTTGCGTGAGGAAATCTTTTACCATTTTTTGTTTGCAACTTTGGACCTCAAGAGGTTTCTTCCCTTCCTTTCCCCGTCCCCTCTTTTCTTAATTCGATATTCTGTATGTTGCACCTTTAACCAGCACACAGGGCTACTTCTCTCACGTACAATAAAAGAACCGTTCCTGTGTCTCCTCTCTTTTCTCTGCTTTGGTTCTGGGGGACTTGCTTTTTGTCTGCTGGCTGCAGACAGGAAGGAGGGAGGGGTACTTTGGTGTGTGAAGCAAAAAGGCAAGAGGGCACTGTGGCTTGGGCTCCGATGGTAGGAAAGACAAGCTGGACAGGCAGGGCACCCCGAAAGATCAAGTTCATCCCATTTGGATTTGTATTGGGCTCTCCCTGCTTCTCTGAGGTTTCTGCCATCGCTGTTGGGGTGCAGAGAGAAGGCAGGCTAGTGTTTCGGGGGGCGGGCAGTCTTGTTCAGAGCAATGTTTGGAGGCTGGCAGACTTGGATGCAAATCCCAGTTCCTTCACTTCCTAGCTCTGTAGGTTTGAGCATGTCCCTTCACTTCTTTAAGCCTCAGTTTCCAAATCTGTAAAGTGGGAATAATGCAGCTCCTACCTCTCAGGGTTATTGGGAGGATTAATACAACACCCAGTATGTGTGTAGCACTCAGGGTTAAATGCCCATATAATCCTTCACCAAGGGCCACCAATCCTCAAAGGCAGGGCTGAGGAGGAGCTAGGCTCTTCCCTTCTTTCTGAGTTCACAGGTCCCCACAAGAGGGATGAGCCTGGTCCCCTGGGGCCAACAGCTGGGGACATCTCAGGCTTCCTTACTCAGCAACTTTCCTCCAATTACTTCAAAAAATGCTCCTTAGGGAAAAAAAATTCTCAGCCCCTTGTCCAGCTCAGGGCAGTTAATGGAGCCAGCGCCTGGGCCAGGTGGGGTTGGGAGAAGGATTTTGGCTGAAGAAGGGCCAGGAGAGGTTTTTCTCCTGGGCTGTTTCACATCCAGGAGCCCCAGTGCGGGGAGCTTTTAATGTGTTTGTTGTAAAACTGTCAGCTGGGGAGTCACAACACAGCTTACAGTGACAGGAGCCTGCCTGTGACTCAGACATCAGGTAAGACAGGCCCTGGAGTGGGGGTGGGGAGGGGGAAGAGGGGCTCCAGAGGGCCAGGCGGGGAGGGGCGGCATCTCATCCCCCTTTCCAGGCGGTGGAGGCCCAGATCTCGGGGAGGACCTGGCAGAGAGCTCAGTCATCCCATCGGTCATTATTAGGAATGGCGGGCAAGGTGGAGCTGGCAGTGCCATCGGGGTGATTTGGGGATGCGAGCTTGATTTTCCCAGGCATGTGACCCTGTCCCTGAACCTGGCTCTCCTTCCTGTTGACCCCAGAGAATCCCAGAGTTTCGGAGCTGTTGGACCTTTAGCCACCACGGAGCCCAGCAGTCCCCTATGCTTTTCCCGTGAGAAGGCCGAGGGGTGCCTCGTAGAGAGTTAGGGACAGGGCCCACCTTCTGTGTGTCATCAATCTGCCAAGAGGGGTAAGAGCCTTCTGGAAAGATTCTTTCAGAAGGCACAGACATGTTCGCACCCAGAAATAATTACCACTTAACTGGTCAAAGCACTGTGCCTTTCCATCCTCTCACATAATCAATCTCCCCAGCAACCCTGGAAACCCACCGCCATGAACTCACTTTAGTAGGTGAGGAAGTTGACAACCCAGAGGAGCTAAAAAGACCACACGTGCCCATTAACTAAGCTTTTACTGTATGCCCCGCTCACAACAGCCCTATGAAGCAAGCGTTAATATTATCCTGATTGCACAGGAGAAGCCCGGGCTCAGAGACATTAAGTAACTTGTATGAGGTCACTCAGCTAGTAAGTCGCTGGGGCAGGACTTGAACCCAGAGCCTAAGCTCCAGGATGGGGATGCATAGTCATCTGACTCCAGACCCAGGCTCAGCCCCAGCTGCAGCATTGTCCTTCAGTATTAAAGATCCTTTTGTCAGTTTGTTGTTTGGGGGCTGGGCTCTCCTAGTATTCTGCATAGTGGACAACTGCGTCAGGGGTCAGAAGGGAGGCAGGCTTGGATGAGGTCAGCTAAGGCCCGGAGCTGCCCCTGTGGGAGCCCTTGGCCAAGGTTCTGGGTCCATTTTAATAAGTGATGTATTAAAATGTTCCTGCTGGAGGCCACCCTGTCAGCCGAGGCAGGATCCTCTCCCTGAGAAGACGGAGTCTGCCCTTTCTGGGGACTCCATTCAGCAAAAGGGAATATAAATCTTAAATATGCTCTAACAATGGGGTAAAAATTTGTCGAGAAGGCACTTTGGGGACTGGGAAGATATCAAATTATACCAAGTGCAGGATATCTGGTTAGGTAGCAATAAATATGGAAAAGGCCACTAAAAGTCCAAGGTGGGGGAGGGTGTCGCTAAGCTTCCACGCATGGATGGAGCATCCAGGGCTGCATTATTCAAACCCTGCTAATTAAATGCTTGTAATAAGCATCTATCTCTTTGGATTCTGCTTCTGTGGCCTGTGCAGGCTGACAGCCTGAAGGAATATCAAAAAGCACCTCTAAGGAGAAAATTGGAAAATTAAGTTTTAAAAGAAAGAGACTTGAAAATTACTGCTGTCTGGAGGCCACAGAGGAAGGAATGAGTTCCTGGTGTCTCTGCAGGCTGCAGATTCTCAGGTCCTGAGGGCCCAGCGGAAGAGGCAGACAGTAGGGTACTGGTTTGGGAATTAGATGACTTGGATTGGAAACCTCTGTTCTATGCTTTCTAGTTGTGACTTGAGACCAGTTTTTCAAGCTTTTTGGGCCTACATTTCCTCTTCTATAAAATGGGGATGACAACAATACCTACCACACAAACAACCCCCATCTTCCTCCCCAGCGCAGGCCCTGGTACATAATAAATGGTAGCCATCAATATAAACACATATAAAGTGCCTACTGTGTGCCAGGCGATGGACTTTCAAGACCTAGCAAACAGTTCTTGCTGCATGAAGCTTCTTGGCAGATGGTTTTTGACAGCCCTGAGCTGACACCCTGAGGGTGATCAGGGTCAAGGAAGGCATCATCAAAGGGGTGGCAGGGGGAGTGGAGGAGTCAGCTTGCCTCTCATTATCTCCATCAGCTACCCAAAGCCCCCAATAAATGTAATCCTAAGAAATCCGTGTGTTTGCTCTCCAAAGCAGTGTCCAGGGAAGTCCTCTACCCACTTCTAACGAGATTGTTCAAACTCTTCTCTCTCTGGGTAGAGACTAGCAGGTACTGACTTCTTGCCCTGGGAAGGAAAAAGCTTGGCCTTCTGCTTGGATCCCCTCATTGGGCAGGTCCTCCTCAAGTTTCATTCATTTGACAGGTATCGACTTAGCATCTACTGTGCGCCAGGTCCTGTGCTAAGCTCAATGGTGAGAAAATGGGAGTTTTCTCTGGGCTTGAAAATGATGATAATTCCCATGGAAATGAGGTTGGGAGCTAGGGGCTTGGATACCCCCAAAGTCGGCAGCTCAGATCCTTAATGGTGGCGGAAAAGAGCGAACCAAAGAGAACTGGATCTTGGGATTGCCTAAAACCCGAACATGAGATCTACTTAAAAAAAAAAAAAGTGCTTTAGAATAGTTTTAGATCTACAGAAAGTTGCGAAGATACTACATCTAGCCCTGACCCAGTTTCTCCTATTGTTCACATCTGACTTTGCTATGGGACATTTTTCACAACTAAGGAAACAACATTGGTACATTACTATCGACTAAACTGAATGGATTTCATTCATTTTTTTTCTAATGTTCTTTTTCTGTCCCAGGATTCCATCCAGGATACCCCATTACTTTTAGTCATCGTGTCTCCTTAGGCTCCTCTTGGCTGAGATAGTTTCTCAAACTTTCCTTGTGTTTGATGGTCAGGTATTTTGTAGACTGTTCCTTAGTTGGGGTTTGTCTGACGTTTTTCTCATGGTTCAATTGGAATTATGGATTTTGAGAGGAAGATCATGGAGGTAAAGGGCCATTCTCATCACATCTTCTCAAGGGTGCATGCTATCAACATGACTTATCACTGTTGACTTTGACCTTGATCACTGAGGTAGTGTTTGTCAGGTTTCTCCACTGCCAAACTGCTCTACCCCACCCCTTTCTATACTTTCCTTCTGGAAGGAAATCATCATGTGTAGCCCACTTAAGGAGTGGGGAGTTATGTTCCCTCTCTTTGAGGCGGGGGGTAGGGGTGGGAATATCTCCATAAATTACTTTAGATTCTTCTGCCCAGGCGATGTGAGTGACCCGTGTTCAGCCGTTCAGCTTTGCTTTCGTGTTGGGCAAGCCCACTGTGGTTTAGATGTAATCATGAGTTTCCAGGCAAACCGGAGAAGAGCAAAAATGCCCACAGACCCAATGTATCGCCTGTTGACCGATAGACCTTATGAAAAAAAAAAAAGTTAAAAAAAACCTTAATAAAAGCAACTTCCTGTGGAGGGGAACTGTCACCCTGCTTAGAAATTGTGCAGAATTTTCTCTTGGAAACCTTCAGGCAGCTGCTCTGGTTTATAAAATCTGCCTATTGGAGGGGAGGAGAAGGAGAAAAAAAGGTGGTTGTTATTCCAGCAACAGAGATTCTCCCAAACCATATGCAAAAATAAATCCTCGGAGACCGGGAGACCAGGCTGTATCCGGGGAGCCTGGCAACTGGGCTGGAGCTTGTGGGATGGCCCCTGGGGATAGAGAGCCTGCGTCCTCTGGCCCCAGCCGCTTCTCCAGTGGGACCAAGAGTCCCAGAAAGACAGCCCTGGGCCCCCATCCATTCCTCCCACGTTCTGGGATAAAGATTTGGTTTATTTTGTTACCCCTCACATCAGAGAGTTTGTCCTTAAGCCAGGGCAGCGCACACCCATGGGCCTGGAGGACGGTCCTTGACCCAGAAACAGCTGTTTTGAGGACAAAGGGTCACCAAAGGGGAAGGGAGGTCAGGGAGGACAGGCTGAAGGGAAGACGAGAACCTGGGAAATGTGCCATGGGAAATCCTAACAGAGCAGCGATGGGGGGCGTGGCAGGTGGGGAGCAGGCAGTGAGGACAGGAAGTTGTAGGGAAAAGGGTGTCCTGTAAGGCAGAGAGCCAGTGGCCAAACGTTTAAAGAGTTTGGATTGGGAGGGTAATGGGAAGAGGAAATTAGCCAATTAATTAACTAATTAATTAAATCTATATTCATTCAAGGGCTCATCTGTCAGGTGTGGGGGGGCGGGGCCTGTATTGTGCTCGGCACTGGGAGGACAGGGCTTGCTAAAGCAATGCCTTTTCTGGCTGTCAGGGACCTCACTGCCTGGTCAGTGATCATTCAATGACAGCGAAGCTTCGAGAAATCAGGAAGGGTGCGGGGGGCACAGGAAGCTTACGAAACCCTTGGGGAACTCCAGTAGCACGCCTCCAGCGTTCACAGTGGGTGTCTGTCTTAGAATGCACTAGCGATTGCATTTCACTCCCAAATGTTCCAATAACAGGCTGTGTGAACGTCGCCATCACCGCACAGGTATTTTGCTGCTCTGGGGCTCCACTTCCCAATATGGAAAAGAATATTTATGCGGTGCTTGCTATATATAGGCCAGTAACTATTCTACAATCTTTGTATTTAATGCATTTAATTTCACAACAACCCTACGAGGGAGTTACTAGTATTACTATTAAACCCATTTTACAGGTAAGGGAAACTGAGGCACAGAGCAGTGAGGTCACCTGCCAAAGGTCGCACAGCTAGAAAGTGGAGCTGGGATTGAAACCCAGGAAGGCTGACCCTAAGAATCCCTGGTTTCAACTGCTCCAGTATATGGAGGGGGTCTGTCCGACTAGGCAACCTTCTGCTCCCGGCAGCTCAGGGAGCACAGGGTTCTGAGCCTAAAACGCCCATCCTCCCATGGGGTGGGGGAGGGGAGGCTGAGGATCCGGTTGGCGGTGAACCCTGGACCAGGCCAGCGGTTGCCATGGGGACGGCTGGGCGGAGGCGGCGGGCCGAGGCCGGTTGCCCCGCGGGGCAGTTCCGGGTAGCTCCCGCCAATGGCAGGGAGTGGCCGCTGAGCCGGCACCTGGGGCCGCGTTTTCCTGGCAGACGGAGCCACAATAATTCTCCCCTCTCAGAGAAGGGAGACCACAAGTCCCCTGCAGCCGTCTGAGCCTCCTCCGACCTGAACTCAATCCCCCACGAAGCCGCACTTATCTCCGGTTCATCTGTGTGAATTATTTACTTGCGTCTGGCGGCCTCCCCAGCGGCCCTCCCGCCTGCCTCCGCCTCCCCTGCCCCACGGGCCTATTCACATCCTGGTTTGCGGCTGTCCCTCTTTCTATCCAAGAAGTTCCCACGTCAGGCGCCAGAGGAATTTGGGGCAGGAGCTTCCCACCTCCTGGCGCCTTCACCTGGGAGTCCATGTCCTGTAACCAGGAAGAGCACTGGATTAGGAGTCAGCAGCACTTGTTAATTCTCACAGCAGTCCTGCCAATCAAGGACACTACGTATTATCCCCATTGCTCACGTGAAAAAACTGAGGGCTACAGGGTTTGAATAACCTGTCCTCAGGAAGGAGCCAGAAGTGGGAACAGCCCCCGTCCGGCTCACACTTTTCACTCTTCAGTCTTAACCAGGATGCCAAGTTGCCCCCTTTGCCTGAGGGCCTTTTACCCGCACCCCAAAGGCTACTTGGGTGCCAGTCGCATCTGTGATACACTGTATGCACAGAGCATGAGCCAGCCTTGTGCGTCTGGCCCTGTGCTGGTGCCAGAGACACATGGATGAGTTAGGCACAGTCCCGCCCTCAAGTTGCTTCTGTCGGGAGTGGGGGGCGGGGTGGAGGTTAGGGACAGGGAGCAGGCAAGGACAGACATGTTCATGACTAATTATGATACAAGGTGAAGGGCTGGGCACAAAACTGAGTTCTGGGGCAGGGAGACCATTCAGTGAGCAGGTGGGACTTCAGGTGGGCCGTCGGGTGAGGGTGGGGGTCAGAAGGTCAGTCTTGGTGGAGGGAAAACTGTGGGGCCAGGCTGGCATGTTTGGGGTTTGCCTGAGAAAGGGCAGGTCCTTGGGGAAGTGGTTGGAACAAGGCTTTTATGGTGCTGTCAGGGTTGGAGGGGAGGGGGCTTCAGGTCAGATACTGGAAGTTCTTGAAATATAAGCTCACTGGTCAGTTTACAGTAGTGCTTCTCAACAGCAGACAATTTTGCCCCCCAGAGGACATTGGGCAGTGTCTGGAGACATTTCTGTCACCACGTGAGGAGGGGGTTAGCGCTATTGGTATCTAGTAGGTAGAGGGCCCGGGATAACGCGCAACATCTTGTGGTGTGCAGGATGGCCAGGACACAAAATGCTCCGGCCCTAGATGTGCTGAGGTTGAGAAACCCTGGTTAGAGTGTGTTCAAGAGCCTTTCACGACTAACCGAAGTGAGATTTTGGGCACGTCGCTTGCTTAACTTCTCATGCCTCAGTTCCCTCCTCCCTAAAATGGGCTGATTACATTGGCTAGCCTTTGAGGAAATAGCTGTCGTCTTCTTCATACTTACTGAGTGCCGGTCACACCCTAAGTGCTTTACATAGATAATCTCACCTAATCCTATAACCCAGTGAAGAGTAACAACGCTAACAGCAATAAACATTTACTGGGCCACTTTTTAAGTGTCAGGCCCTGTACTAAGAGCTCCCTACATATATTAATTTATTTAATTCCTGCAGCTTCATGAGGGGGCACTAAAATAATCTAATAAACGGGGAAACAGAGGCACAGGAGGATGGAAACTCCCCCAGGGCAATGTCTTGTTTTTATTTTTGCTCTCTCTCCAGCATCTGGAACAGTGTCTAAATAAATATTTGTTGAGGAGGAAATACATAAACCCTCCATGGGCTTCAGTGGGCCCATAGAACTCCTGTAATTGCTTTCTGGCTGAGGCCTCAGGCGGTTTCTCTGGGCCATTGGTCCTCGCTTTGCGCCTACCATTGGTGTAAAGGGACCTAGGACGGGGCATTTCTGAGATGTCCAGCGGGCAACGGGGCCACAGGGCTCCCTGGAGTCCCAGCTGACCTGACATGACTGTTGTCTTGGACTCTGACCAAACCTAGAGCTCAGTCTGCACAAGAATGTGTCCGATGCCTGAGACTGGACTCGCCCACCGCCCTGGCAAATGCACGGAGATTTCCAGTTTCGTCCAACCCCAGTCCTGACCTCGGGAAAGTGGGAGATCCAGACGTGGTGTAAGATCATCACAGAGCTGCTGTGCAGTCTACTCGCTACCCGCTTTAGGCGCACATCTCAGCCAGGCCTCGCGGCAGCCTCAGAAGGAGCGGCACTATTGTCACCCCGTGAGCAGGTGTGAAATTGAGGTTTAAGGAAGTGGTAATTCATCCAAGGGCACCAACGGAGAGGAACAAGCCCAGCCACTCTGATGCTTTTAGTAACCTGAACCATAAGCACGCATTCACGAGTGACCGGCGCCCTATTACTTCAGTTTTTGACCTTTTCAACTGTGAAAAGGGACCATGGAATCCAGGCTTCAAAGGATTGCTGGGTTTAAAGGCAATAAAAGTGATAGACTACCCAGCGCCTAGCAGGTTCTTTCCCTGAGCTTCCTGGAGATCCGTCGAGTTCGAGGTTTGGGGTCACTCCGCTGGGGTGTAATGGAACCAGTATTTAAGGAATGAGGGCCAAGGGTGGGCAAAGGCTTGGGGGGAGGCCTCTAAGGACTGCTCTGTACTGCTCAATGAAGCATGGCCCCGCCCACCTGTCCCTGAGAGGCCCTTCCCACTGCCCTCAGGCTGGAAAGTGGGCGATGCTGCTCCTTCACCCACATGTGTGCCTGGTGAAGTCACCTTCCTGGGAGTGGGTTGTGCAGCACCCTCCCCATTCCCTAAACAGTTAAGGGATCAAACGCAGTTAAAACAGCAGGTGGGGTTGCGGTCTACACGGCAAGCCTCCTCTCCTTCCAATTCCCTGTAAACCTACTATGCCCTGGCCCTTCTGTTCTTCCCAGAATGTCATTCTTTTTATGCCTCTGCACCTTTGCACATGCCGTTCTCTCAGCCTCCCACTCCTTTCCATCCAGCCAAATCCTCCTCCTCCTCCAGGTTTCAGTTGACTTGTCACCTCCTCCTGGAAGCCTTTTTGAGTTCCCTCCACCTGAATTAGGTCCCTCGCTTAGGCTCCTGCAGCCCTGTTGCTTCCTGCTGCCCGAGCACTCATCCCAATGTGTCATTGCCGGTCTGTCCTCCATCAGACTGTGACTGCCTCTTGGGCAGCACTGGGGCTCTCTTGTTGGTCTCCATATCCCTAGGGCTTCACACAGATGTCTGGCACTGAGCAGTGCCTCAGGGAATGCACATTGAATTAATGTGATAATAATAACAACAACCTTTTGCATATGTAGAGCTCTTTTCCAGTTTCAAAAGCCTTTTTATGGCAATGACATCATCGGATCTTCACAGAGAACTTTTTATTTGAGGTGGGCAGGGTTCTCAGTGGTGTTTCCATTTTTGAAGGAAGAAAACAAGGCTGAAAGAGATTAGGGGTGTTGCCCAGGTGGCTGTGGGACAGGTGCTCTGCTCAGTTTTGCTCGGAGCAGGTGTGGCTATATTTGGTCCAGGGTGAGTCCTCAGAGTTCTGATTCCAGCTTTCTGTCTTGGGGGAGGGGCATGTGGAGAGTTGGAGGCCAGGAGTCATTGCTTTCAAGTCCTAGTGAGGAGCCCGGCCAGCCTTGCGTGGCGGGGTGGGGAGTGGGTGTGTATGAACCTGTCCTCTGGAAGAAAAACCGGCTTCTGTGAAGGTTCATTTACCACCATGCTGGGGACGGTATAGCACAGTGGAAGTTTGGGAAAAAGGTGTCTGAGATAGGGAATGACTAAGAAAACTGTGGTCCATCCACTTAGAATATTTAGCAACCATTGAAAATAATGTTTCTGCAGTTGGTGTGTTGATGTGGGAAAGCACATATGCCATTCACTTGACACCAAAAGGACCTATAATAGAAGAATAGTGCTGTGGAATGGTTCGGACCCCAGCACTGCCCCTTAAGTGGCTGCGAACTCAGGCAAGCTAACCTCTCTGTGCCTCAGTTTCAATTATTTATAAAGTAGGCATAATAATAGTCTTACCTCATAGAGCTTTTGGGAAGATTAGAGGAGTAAAGCACTTAGAAAAATGCCTAGCATATATAAATGTTAAGATTTAGTTATTCTTAATAATTATTATCTCAGCTATTGTAAATAATATAAGAAAAAATAGAGGAAAGAAAAAGGTCCGTTGTATTTTCTTTGGGATAAGGGTTAACGGATGATTTTTCTTTCCTTTTTTTCCACGTCTCTGAATTCTCTAAATATTTTACCATGGAGATGTGTTACTTTTATTATCATCAGAGGATAAACTACTTTCCCCAAAATCGCAATAGTGGGGGACACACTCAGAAACATTTTCCTTTTGGAATCAAGAGAGGTGACCACAGAGAGTCGGCTCCATAATTGACATCTGGGACACCCTGAGAACATGCCATGTCAATATTTTTCTTTTGCCTGGGTCGGTAGCTCCCAGATAATCTTTCCCAAACAGATCAGACTGTCCCTTTCGTCTCTCGTCTGCTTGTTTATAATTGTATATGATGCCTATTGAAACATATAGCTGAGCGGTTTAAATACCCACAACCATAAACTGTCACTACCTGATGACAACGAGAATTCCCCAGGCAGGATGCATTAGAGATGAAACTAAATCATTCTGATCACCCCTGTCATCATCGCACTCTCTCTCTATTCAGCGAGACAAGGGCATTTACAGCGAAGGAAACGCCAACTGCTGTGTAAGCTGATAGGGGCTCTGTCAGTTGGCTGGCCAGGCCGGCCGCCTGCCAGAAAAAGCCAGCCGGGCTGCCCGCCAGCTGGTCAGCAAATGACTGTGCTGGGCACACAGTAGGTGTTCAATAATTACTTCTCATCGAGTTCATTGGAATTTTGTTAGGTCCTGACTATATGCACAACTCTATCTTAGGGATCGTCATGAGTCCTGGTGAGAAGACGGGGTGCTCACTTTAGAGAGTAAAGGCCCATAGATGCTTTCAGACCCTTTTACTGAGAATTGCATGAGTTCTGGGTTTTTGGGATGGTGGTTCCTGACCAGGGTCTATGCTGGAATTTGATTTAATTTTTCTCCTAATTCTTCTTGGGATATGGGTTTAAATGACCACAATAATCATCATCGCAACATTTTACCACCTCTCATCTCCCCGTCTTTTTATTTTTATTTTTGTCTCTCTATTGCTTGTCCATCCATCTCTTCATCCAACTATCTGTCTGTCCATCTATCCATCCATCAACCATCCAGCCAGCCAGCCAGCCAGCCAGCCAGCCAGCCAGCCAGCCATCCACTGTGAAGCAGTATAATGGTGGATAAGTGATTAGGTCGTAGGGCCAGACTGCCTGGTTTTAAATCTGGGAGTCAGACAGATGACAAGATACTGAGGTGGCAGGGGAAGTTCAGGCCTCTGGGTACAGAGAGGAGGGATATGACACCCAATTGGAGGCTTAGGGGAGGCTGCACCTTGGGTACCATTGTCCAACATCGCCATCATCATCACCACTGGGATTCCTTTGACCAGTGGTGGGGCCTCAGTCCCTGGCAAAACTGACCTGTAAACCTTGGCCTGGTCTCTGGCATGCCTCCTTGTCCCTGGCACCCTGACCTTCCCACTTTGACACCCATTCTCTACTCTGCTGCCTTTCCTGACCCAGTTCTCCAATTTCTCCTGACTCTTCTATTCCTACCCTCTGCCTGTCAAATCTATGTCCCCAGGGCCCTGCTTCTTGCTAGATGACAATTAATTGGGTTGATAATCCAGTGGTGTAAATTTCCCAATGGCTGTTAAGATGTCCCTGTGACACTCTCCCCGGTAACATTTGTCATCACCATCCTATATCTAGTAGGTACATTTACTGTGCATTATAAAACCAATTATTGTGAACACTGTGCATTATTCAGTACCAGTTGTGTGCAGTTATTATGCATTTTGAGCACTGAATATATGCATTGACTGCATTATCAATCTCATGTGTGCCTTTATTGTGAATTTCAACTGCTCTATATTTCAGCATTTTGTTGGAATGAAGATGGTGAGGTCTCAGTCAGACAGGCCTGGGTTAAAATCTCATCAAATCTCTTGCTAGCTCTTGAGTAAGTCATCTGATATCTCTGAGCCTCAGTTTCCTTATCTGTTAAATGAAGACATTTAACAGATATACCTACCTGGACGATGTACAAACGGTCATTACAAGTACCATGTTAATGTGAGAGTCATTCCAGGAGTTTTAGGTGCTCTGGAAACGTTCCCCTTGCAGAAGCAGAGGCCCCAGTGGCTAGAGATGCAGGTAGCATTTGGAGTGGGCTGGAATCCCTGGGGCTGCAGCCCTGGGCTGGCTGTGATGTGATGCCTCGTGGGCGTGGGGAGAGGAAGTAGCATATCACCATAGAGTGACCTAAGACTGGTTGGTATATGATTGTCCTCCCTTGGGTCTAATTAGACAGGGCTTTGCAGGAAGTCTTACAAGCCGAGGATGAAGATTTCACTCTTGCTAATGTCTCCCAGGATCTCAGTCACCATGGCTGGGTGCCCTGCCTTACAGATTCATGTCATCCATCCCTATATCTCTGACATACCAAGCACCCCTGAAGGAGTACTTTGACCTCCCACCAAGTACTCCAATTCCCTACTTTGAGGTTGAATCAGCATTTACTCCCATGTACTAATCCATTCAGCACACGTATAATAAGTCCTTCTGTGTGCTGAGCCCCACATGTGATACAGGGTGCTATGAATGACTGGTGCTGAGCTTGGATGCATCTGATGAGTGGTTCCAGGCATTTCCTTCTCCTTCCCAGGGGTCAGTTCACAAGACTCAATAGAATTAGGGTCAGAGATGTGGGCTGAGAATGGTTCTTGAAAATCGTAAACTTACAACTGGACATCCCCCCCGCTTTGATGCTTCTAGGTCCAAATACTGTGTCAAAATATGACAAATCTCACAAACCACTGGAAATGGGGGAATCAGGAGAGTTGTTGCAACTGAGAGATGAGGATTTGAAATTATAATCTTGGAGGCGATGAGTCAAATGATGGGGGTGGGTGTTATTGCCTGGGCTGGGGGTATCTAGGGAGAAGTGAGGGGAAGAAGAGAATGAAGGAGGGGCGGGAGGAGAGGACCCCAGGAAGAATCTTGAAAGATTAGGAGGCCAGAGGAAAAATGTTCTGACAGATGAGGGAGAGTTGGATGGGATGAGAGCTTGAAGAAACAATGGTGATTTATAGCATCAAGGAGCCCCAAGGCCTGGTGGTCACCTGGACATTGGTGACCTTGGGTATGGCCACTTCTGTGATCATGAGGCAGGAACCAGAATGTAGGGAGTTGGGGGTTAGAAGAAGTAGGGTAGGGGAGGTAGGGAGTCTTGGTCATTCTTCAGAAGAAGTGGGCAGTGAGAGGGAGGGGGTGCTCTTGGGGTGGGGAACAGCTTTGGTTAGGATGCAGTCTGAGGCAGAAGGGAAGGGTGTCCTTGGTGCTGTGCACATGCTAGGTGTGCACATGGCGTTTGTTGCTCAGTCATCTTTCCATGTCTACAGCACCTTCTTCTTATTCACCAAGTCCTGCCAGCTAATGGTAGCTGTTCCGCCCCTCAGTAACCACTGAGCGCCGGCTATGTGCCAGATTCTTTTCTATGTGCTGGGGATACAGCTGCGAATAGATGGACAGGATCCTTGCCTTCAAGGATCTTCCCGTCTAGGGTGGTGAGAAAGTCAATGAGCATATTATAACTAAACTAACTTGCAGTGCTGCCGAAGGCTGAAATGGAGATAATATCTATTGGGCTTCAATCAGAGAAGCAGCATCTTTACGAGTGGTACAGAATAAGGCTTTATTATAGAGGTTAGACCTTATTCAAGTGTGGGAACTCAAGGAGCAGTCTATGCAGGCTGCTGCCCCTGCATCTGGGCTTAGGGCTGAGTTGCTATAGGTCAGCTAGGCTGGCAGTTGGGAAGGCAAGCTGAGTGTGGGAGAGAGCAAGTACACGGGAACTCATATCTGTGTCTCCCACCTCCAACCTCAATGACACAAGTGACCTGCTGAACGAGCGGGCACCCTTCACTATAGAGCTGCACGCACACTTGGCCCAGGGCTAGGAGAAGTTGAAGGGGAGATCTGCTGGAGCTAGAGGAGCTGCAGGTCCAGGTGCTGCCCCCCATCAACAGGTGGGCAGCAGATCGGAGATGAGGGCGCACCCTACCCTGACCTTCAGAGTATAATAAAAACATAGGTGCTGCTGCTTCAGTCTCATCTTCCATAGCTCGTTAAGATGTCTCTTGCTCCCCATGCCACCTTAGCACCATTCAGGGGAGGGAATTTTGGGAGAAGTCATATCGACTCAGATGCATTGTGTTAGTTGCACTGACACAGGGCAAAGCTAGCCGAGGTGAAGCGGGATAATGTGGTAGAGTGACGGGGATGGGGTGTTGCTTTAGCTCAGGTGGGTGGGGAAAGCTCCTCTGGGGAGGTGGCATTTGCGACAAGACCTGATGAAGAGAACTTGGCATGTTCCAGGGACAGGAAGAAGGGCAGGGTGGCTGGGGCCTGGAGATGAGGGGAGAGGCCAAGAAAAGTTTGAGAGGACATTGGAGCCATGGTAGGTAGAGACTCGCAGGCCACAGTTGGATTTGATTCTGGTCTCAGCAGGGCAGTGATGTGGCATGATTTAAGCTTTTAAAGCTCACTCATGCTACTGGTTGGATGATGGACTGTGGGGGGTGGAGGTGGGAAAAACTGGAAATGGGGGACCACTTGCAG
This sequence comes from Pteropus medius, assembly GCF_902729225.1. Lineage (NCBI taxonomy): Eukaryota > Metazoa > Chordata > Mammalia > Chiroptera > Pteropodidae > Pteropus > Pteropus medius. The sequence continues at coordinate 777,852 of NW_024354503.1, read as the reverse complement.
ATTGGGGGAGCTCCTACAGTGGTCTGAAGAGGAGATGATGACAGCCAGATGGGGTGTTTGGATTCTGGGCCCATTGGGAATAGAGATAGGGTTGGAGTAGGTTTGTGATGAAGGATAGAGAGGTATGAAGGTCCTCAAGAATAACACAGTTATTATCCTTAATTCCTTTGATCTTTGCTTCTAGGAAAGCCTGTCCTTTGCCCAGTGGCTTCCTCATTAGCAGCACCTGTCCTCAATGGCTATGACAATCCTTCCCTTGTGTCCCCTCTTGATTCCTCCCACCTAACAAACAGGGCTGGCCCCACCCCTATCCCACTCACCCCCACTTCGGCAGTCCTGTGCCTTTGGGCTCCAGTCAGCTGTCAGCACTCCCGGTGTCCTGTGCCTTTAAAACGGGGAGAGAAGGGCCAAATGCAATCTATCTCCTGAAAGTCCAGCCCTAATGAGAGGCAGAGAGAGAAGATAATCAAAGGAAGAACAAGCCTGGGGGGGAAAAAGAAAAGATTTTTATCCTCCTAACCCTGCAAGTTCCCCTCTGGCTCTGCGAAGACTCAGATTTCTCTCCTAACACATGAGTAATACCCGGCAAAAAATGCCGTCCTCCGTCCTCCGAGCAGAGCGATACTGTGTTTGATTAGAATTTACTTCCAACCTGCAGCCTCCCTGGTGCCAACATCCCACGCTTGCCTCCCCTGCAGAGCTTGGTGGCCAGAGAGGCAAGACGAGGCAGGAGGACAGAGGAAGGAGAAGAGAGATGGGGGAAGAGGGTAGGCAGGGGGATCTGTGGGCTCCTGGGAACTTCCAAGTGTCCTCTCCATGGTGGGGACAGGGAGAAGAGATATGTCCTCCACTCTCCGCCCTCAGAGAGAGGGGGCAATGGGACTGCTGTTCTAGCACAACTGTGAAAAAGAGCTGGTTGGGTTTGCTGGGGTCAGGGGAGGGCTGGTCGATTGGAGCAGCCAGTCAGACGTGGCTACTCTCTTGCTGTGTGTTCTTGGGTCGCTCCTGTACCCTCTCTGGGTCTCAGTTTCCTCGTCTGTCTCTGACAAGCTTTTAAGGACCTCCATGGCTATGATTTTAGACAATTTCAATAAGCCTATTCGAGAGCCAGTTTGGTTCTCCCTAGGCTGGGCTAGGGGAGGTTCCCTAGATGTCAGATTAGGGAGGGATGTGGAACAGAGGGGAGGGTCCAGGGTGAGAGCGGAGTATGGAGACTTTGGGGTAAGGGATCACTCCTTTTTTGGGTCATTTCTAGGGGACTGAATGAATCATGTCAAGTGACTCCATCATTCATTCATTCATTCATTCATTCATTCATTCACAATTCATCATTCATCACGGGCTGTGTGCCTGATGCTATGATGGATGCGGTGAACAAGACACGAACCCTGACCCCACAAGGCTCTCAATGTGGTGGGGGAGGGGTGAGCACAGGGTGCTGGAGGGCACTGAGGAAAGGCCCCTGACCTGGGCTTTGGAAGTCAGAGACGGCATCCTGGGGAAGACCCAAAGGGTGAATAGGGGGCAGCCAGGAGATAAGACAGGGATGGGGGGGCACAAGGAAGAGGAAGGGCCTTATGAAGAGGTGCGGCGTATGTGCGTGGGGGGGCATGAAACACGCCAGTATGATGGAAAGGAGGCCCAGGGATGGGTTCAGATTCCCTCCTGGGACCGCGGGGGCCATGGAGGGCTCGAAGCAGCATCTCTTCAGGAAGGCATCTGGCCAAGAGCATTTCAGGACTGTAGGTGTGTATATGAGACTCAGGGCTTGTGAGGCGCCACCCCTGGGGCTCCCTTCTTCTCTCACCCTGGGGGTGGACACTTACGGTTGAAATATGTGTGAGGGGAACTAGAGTTCTTCACCATGGAGCTGGGGCTTCAGTGGGTAAAAACTTTGGCTCCATCAAGGAGTCTCATGCTAGATCTGGCTGCCCTAACGGGAGAGAGCTTCCACTCATGGGGGAGCTGGATGGCCATATGTCCTGTTCTGGAAGGAAGGGTGATTGGGCTGGATGGACTTCCACTTTGGAGTGAAGAGGGATGAGCACTGGAATGAGCACAGACGGGTCTGCTTTCCCAGTTTTGGCTCTGTCATGCACAAGCTGTGCATCCTTGGGTAAGTTAGCTAACCTCTCTGAGCCTCAGCTTCCTTATTTGTAAAATATTAATAGCATCCACTTCCAGAGCAGTTTTGAGGGTTAAACAAGATGAAGATGACAGTGATAGTAACGATGGTGTTACCAACAGATAATATTTACTGAGTCCTTAACTCTTCTAGTGGATGGTGCAGTGTGCTGCTGAGGTCGCCCACTTTGGGACCGAGGCAGTCATCCTCCAGTTTTCAAGAGAGTTGCCTGCAGAGAGCTCACCACTGAGCGCCTCCTTGGAATTGCTCTCAGCCCAGGTCAAGGTCATAGCCCTTCCAGGGTGCAGCCCCCTGACCTCAGTGTGGAAGAACTCGAAGGGCAATCCTGCCCCAGACTGTGGCAAGTGCAGAACAGATCAACTTCTCCTTCTCAATCCTGCTTCCTGCACCCCTCACGAGTGCTTTCCCACGAGCCCCTGCGACAAACCTCCTGCATCCTAATCTTCATTTTAGAGGCTGTTTCTTAGGAGACTGACCTGGGATAGCCCTTTGCCTTCACTCTGTCATGTAATTCTCCCAACAGCCCTTTGAATGAGACACCATGATTAAACCATATTTTACACACAAGGAAACTGGAGTAAAGAGATTAGCTCTCTGCTTGCAATCACACAGAGTAGTAAATGGCAAAACTTGGACTTGAACACAGGGCACCTGACTCCACAACCCAGCTTGTAACCACCTTCTGGAGCTTGGTCCGGCACAGGCAGCCAGCAAAGGGCAGTGAGTAGTTAACATCCTTTCCTGCCCCCCAAGAGTAGGGCTGAGGCTGACTCTGGACCATCGCCATTTGTTCCAAGACCCCACATTCCCTCTCCCTCTCCCCATCTGGCTTGCAGACGCAATAGTAGCAGCAGCAGCAGTCTCCATGAGCCTCCTCTGTGTGCCAGCTTCGCACAGTGGAAAACAACACCTCCCTCGGCCACCCACTCCTCAGCTGCCGATGTCACACCATTGTTACTGCCGCCAAGGTGGGCGTCTTCGCCTGTGTGCCACCTCACATGTGGTTGGTGCTGCTGAGGGAACTGCTGGCAGGAGATCTGGAATCTGATTTTGCCTTACCCTGAGTCCTGACACCCTGGAGGACCAAGGCTCTGGCCAGGCCAGGACCTGTGATGAGCAGCGGCCTGGTTGTGAGGAGACCTGGCTCTGGTCCCAGCATCCGCCCTCTCCCATGGACTCAGGAGGGGTCCCCCACTCCTCTGGGCCTCGGTTCCCCCGTCAGACATGGGCAGTGGACCTCTAAGCGTCTTGAGTTAGTACGATGTAGTTCATATCCACGTGGGTGGCCCACCCCTTTGAATATCCAGAAAGCCATCTCCATGTTCACCCGTGTAGAGCTTTACGATTTGTCACCTTCACAGACACAGTCACATCTGAACCTCACAGCACTGCTGCGAGGCTGGATGATCACCTTCCTGTTTCAGATGGTGAATAGAAGAAGCATAGCGGTAGGAAGGGACTTTGCCTCAGGCCATTTGATCTTTTGAAAACTCTTGAAATACCCTCGTTTTTAACCTACAAATAAAAGTATATTCATCACTAAATATCAGAATTGAGAGTTTAGAAATCATCCCCCGGGATCCTTTTTGTCTGACAGCTCGGGCCCTGAGGCCTGACAAACCCTTCTCCCCCAGGAGGCACAATGACCACTGGCAGAGCCGGGGTCAGGGCTGAGTCTGGGGTGCATTCAATTACTCTTGGCTTGGTATTTTTCAAATTTCATGCCATGAATTATTTCCCACTTAAGACTAAAATCTAAACCATTAATGGGAAGCTCTACACCACACAAGCTTGTGGACGTTTGGTCTCTGTTTCTGATTGCCTGTTCAGGAGAGATGATTGGGCCTGTTTCACCTTGTAACACATAGCTGCGGGCATCATGGTAGAGATGGCTCCATGTATTTATTTTCCTATCATGGTAGCACAGGCGGCCCAGGGAGGAGGTGAGGCTGAGCAGCAGGGACAAAGAAATGTGTGTGTTCTGGCAAATTTGGGGAATTAACTCTGAGTTTGTTCCAAGGAGAAAATGATGTTTTGAATCAGGAGTTATTATACATCTGAGCTCACTGCCTTTTAAAGAACATCTTGTTTACTTAACTATTCTGTTTATAGATTTATTTATACCTGGCTCAGTTTCAAAAAGAATCTGAAGTGCCTAATTATTTAATTAGATTGTGGGTTCCTTGAGGGCAGGAACTACCTTCATTATCTCTCCTCTTTTTCTAACAGGCTAACTCCTGCTTGCCCCTACCCCCTACGCTCCCCTAGCTGGTTCTGTGCCTCTCTCTGTTGTAATAATCTGTTTCTGCGTTTTTGTTTTCCACTGAACTGTGAGTTCAGTGAGAACAGGGATGATGTATTACACATCTCGGTTATTTCATCCAACAACCTATCTATCCATCCAACAAGCAAATATCCATTCAACCATTGATCATCCATCCATGATCCATTCATCCACCCACCCATCCATCCATCCATCCACCCACCCATTCAACTACTTATTTATCTAACCACCTATCTACCTATCCAACAACCAAAGATCCATCCAAACATCCATCATCTATCTATCCATCCATTCTTCTCTATAGCCATCCACCAGTGCACCTATCCATCTATCCATTATTCATCTATCCATCCATCCATCCATCCATTCATCCATCCATCCATTATTCATACAACCATCTACCTATTCTTTCAAAAGAAAGTTGAATAAATGATGTCAAACAAGATGAACTACAAGTAGTTATCCTTTACCCAGTACTTACTTTGTTCCAAGCACAGTGCTACAGTGTAGCACATACATTAACTAAGTTAATGAAACTAGTCTCCCAAAGACTCCACGAGGTAAGATAATATTACACGAGGTAATATTATCACCGTATTTCAGATGAGGAAAGTAAGATGGAGACAGTTCTAGTAACTTGGCCAAGGTCACACAGTTAGTTGGTAAATGGCAGAAATGAGCTTTGAACTGACTCCAGAGCACACGATCTTTTGCACTGTCATGGTAGGAAATACTTCGGGGGGACTGGTGTAAACTGACTTGTACACTCTCCCTACAACCCAATCTTTCCCACTCCCGATCTTCATCTCCTCAAATTCTGACCATCTCCCCACCCTGTCCTCCATTCCCTCCTAATAAGGATTCTTGTTCCTGATCTTAACCCCAGGAGAGACAGGGAGAGAGTAAGAAAAGGCCCGAGGGGGCATTCCATCCCAGTCAGCGCTGAAGTGAGGAGGAAGACAAAACTCTTTACATGCGGCCCTCAGCTTCCATCCTCTCCTCTGGGGATGATCTGAGCGGCTGTGAGTGGGCTGCGATGAGTCAGTGTGACTAGAAGGGCCTTGGAGGGCCAATCAATGCTCAGCATCAGGCCCCAGAAGCCCTCGGGGACTGGGGGAAAGGAAATTTGGGAGTTCAAGTTCACAGGAAGCCAAACGGAGTTCACAGAGAGGGCTCCTCCTGAGCCTATGGATATTTCCACCTGATGCCCTCCAGGCACCTTAAATTCCCCACGTCCAGAACTAAACCCATTTTCTTTCTGTGCCACCTCATCCACTCACTTTTCCCTTGTCCTTCTCTATCCCCAGGAATGACACCACCTTCCACGCTTTCGCTTGTCTCTTCCACTTCTCTTTCCACATTTCTTCAGGTACCAACGCTTCCGTTCTTGGCATAATTGTTCTTCTCCCAGTCTAGTTCTAATGGAACCAGTCCATCAGCATTCTACCTGCTGGCCATAGGGGGTGGGAAACATTCACCTTAGGCCAATCATAGTTCCCCAGACCTCAGGCCAGAGAGCCTGGTGCAGAGATGGACACTTGACCAAATCTGACCAATCAGAGCTCTTCCTTGGGATTTTTCTAATTGGAGCTGATGAGAAAAACGTTGTTTCCTAAAGGTTAACAAGGCTTTAAAGATATGAGTCCTGAGCTCTTTGAGCAGTTGGAGAGAGAATGGTACCAAGACGTCGAGGAGAAAGGAGCAGCATCCTGGCGGTGCCTGAGGACAAGGTCCTAGTTGTTTCTGAAGTCAGCTCCGCCTCTCGACTTCCTTCAGTTTGTTTTCGGGGCCGGGGTGAGGAGGTGGGTAACGCATTTGCTCTTTTCCTTCACGGTTTCATTGCGTTTCTGTCACTTACAATCAAAGAATGCTGGTGACTACAGTGCTCAACCCAGCAACTCAAGTATCTTCCTTGGTTCAGCCCTCCCCTTTACCTCCTCGTTCAATCAAAACCAAATTCCTTAAATGCTGCCTTCTGATGAGCTGTCTACTCCGCTTGTTTCTCTCCATTCCCACAGCCTCTTGGATTATGGGGAGGGAGGGATTCTTTCTCTGGGTCCAGGGTTATCAGCCCCAATCTCTCATTTTAGCCAGAATAATCTTTGTAGCATAAATCTGACCTGGTTATCCATGGCTATGAACCCTTCGATGTCTTTCTCTTTACTCTCAAGATAAAGTCCTAGCCTTAAATTTTTTTTTTTTTAAATTTTGAAATAAGTTTAGAATCATAGATGAGTTCTAAAGACATTACAGAGAGTTCTTGCATGTCCTTTATTTCGCTTCCCCTAACGTTAACATCTCACATAACCATGCTATTTGTTAAAACCAATAAATTAGCATTAGTTCAACACTATTAACTAAATTACAGTTTTCATTCTGATTTCACCAGTTTTTCTAGTGTTGTCCCTTTTCTGTTCCAGGCTCCGATCCAGGATACCAGGTTGCACATAGAAGTACTAGCTTTTCAACAGGGCATTGAAAGCCTTTTGTGATCTGGCCTCCGTTTACCTCCCAGCCCATATCTAGCCCCTCACCTCAAAACCTTTCTGCTCTGACCACCCTGAATTGCCTGCAGTTCTCCCAAGGGGCTGGGCCTTTTGCCACTCTTGGGCCTTTGTACTTGCCGTTCTCATTGTGCGAGGAGCCTCCATTCCCTTGCTCGGCCTAACACTTCCTCATCCTTTAAGACTCTGTTCAGTTAGCTCTCCTTTTTGGAAGACTTCTTGACCAAACCCAGCTGACCCCTGAGCTTCCCCAACCCCCCATGCTCTCTCTATCCCTGCACTATTTATCCCAGATTTTGATGATCTGCTTCCTGTTCTCTTCATTGGGCTGGAGCTCTCTAGGGCCAGCACCCTGCTTAATTTATCTCTGTGGGAACTCGATGAATGTTTGCAAAATGGATGAAGTTAGGAAAAAGTCAATACCCACACAAGTGTCCGCAATAGCTCAGAGGGTGAAATTGGCTGGCCAGGGGAGGCTTCTTGAGTTGAATCTTGGAGGATGGAGTAATAAACTAACATTTATTGAGCACAGACTATGTGCCAGGCACTATTCTAAGCACTTTACACATACTATTTGAATTCTCACGAGAAGTCTATGAGGTAGGTACTATTATCGCCCTCATTTTACTGATGAAGGAATAGAGGTGAAGTAACTTACCAGATGCACAATTATTAGAGGTGGAGCTGGGGTAGACCCTGAACTGCTTCCTGCTTTGCATGGACGTGTGTGTGTGTGTGTGTGTGTGTGTGTGTGTGTGTGTCCCATGGAAGGGGTAGGAGGAAGTACTGTAGGCTGGGGCAACTCAGATTCTTGAAGAGTTTCTGCTGGGAGTGTGTGTGTTGTTGGTTACCCCTGAGGTTGACAAGTAGTGGGGACAACTGTTGGGGAGATGTGAATCTGGAGAACCGCACCCTGGTGGTAGAGGTCTGATACTCTCTGGAGTGTAAGTTGGCCAGAGGCTAATTGAAAAGCTCTGAGAACTGGGAGCAACCCGAGAAGAGAAATTCTCAAGGAAAGAAGAACACAGAGGCCCAGAGAAAGCAGAGCCACCTGGGCCGGGAGTCAGGCAGGGCCCGCTAAAGTGAGATCCTCATACTAAATTGTCACAACATGGGCTATGTGGTTCAGCAGGGCGCCTGTAAACTACCCTGTGTTTATCATCTATAGCCTGAGATTTCCTCCAGCTGTGGTTGTATAGTTTGGTACCCTAAATAAAGGTACAACTGCTCATGTTAGTAATAACTACTATTTGTGCAGTGTTTATGGAACAGGCCTTTTATACTCCATTGTTTCCAACTCATTCTTCCAATGCCCAAACAGGGTAGGCAGGCATTATTTCCACGTCCTGTTTACAGACTAGGAAATGGAGACTTAGTGAGGATAATGACTTGCCTGAGGTCCCATAGCTAGAAAGGAACATAATAAACATCAAATAAATGAGTAAATAAGAACTTGGACCAGCATTATTTGAGTCTTGTGTCTATTTATTATAACCTCTGAGAAAGGGCACTTATTGCGTCAAACTAGAGTACCTGGCACATAAGGGGGGTTCAGTAAATAGTTATTAAGGGGATGAATGCAAGTGGTATCAGAAAAAAGCAGGAGAGAAAGGCCCTAATAACATAAAAACTTACCATATCAGGCACCCAGTTTGAATCTGGAATGATGCACCATTCAATCAATCCTCACCAAAACTCAGCTGACAAGATTATCACGCTCCTCATTTCACATGGGAGGAAGGAGACTCAAGGAATTAGGCAACTTGGCGAGGGGTCCCACACCCCAGGAGCTGTGTAGACAGGACTGCAGCCCAGGTCTGACATGAAGCATTTGCACCTACCATAAGCCATTAGATGGTCACTTACCCACAAAGGCACACAGATATACACAAAGACACATGCATACACATACTCACACACAAACATGCCCACCGACATATACTCATACAGACACACGCAGATACACAGACACACGTTCACACACAGATATGTAGACACAGACAAAGACACACAGAGATATGCACACACACACCCACGGATACACACAGACACACACCCATGAGTTCTGGTCTTTGGAGAATATTCTCTGATGCCTTGGCTAGTGTCTCCACATTAGAAAATCCCAGGAAACCCTCTTGTTGGGTGTTCCCTGGCTGGTTCTAATCCAATCCCTCCGAAGAATACAACGAACCAAGCTGTCTGGAGAAGAAAATTTCCCTTCCCCCACTCCCTTCCAGCTTTCCCGAGAGGATGATGGAAAATCCAACTGGGAAGTGGCAGGGGGAAGGCAAGAATGATGAAATCATGGGAAATTGGGAGGCTGTTCCCACTGGAATCAATTGCTTTACATAGTTTTTAATTCTTTCTAAGACAGGCAGGTGATACATGCTCTAGCTGGCTGGGTGCTGGGGCCCCCCAGTCCTTAGGGAATATCACCACCTTCTAACCACCACTCGTACTGCAGAAAGAAGTACAGCCCATTCTCTGTGGAAGTGGGAAGACCCCTGGGTTTGGAGTCAGACCCAGTTTCAACCGCTTTCTAACTAGGTAAACTTGGGCAATTCACTTTGCCTCTTGGAGCCTCAAATACCCCATCTGTAAAGTGGTACCTCCCTCATAGGTCATGGGAAGGATTAGTTAAGGTAATTCCTACGAAATGCCCAGGGTGAGCCTAGCACAGAACAGACGCTCAGTCGTGGTGTTTCCTTTCCCTTCTCCCACCAAGCACTTTTCCTTATCCTTTTGTGTGGCTGGTTCCTTGACAGTCATATAAGGTCATATCCCCAGCTTCTGGCCTAGGTCCTGGAACGTAGTGGATGAGCAATGAATGTGTGTCAAACGAATCTTTCTAAAATCCAGATCTGCTCTTGACGCTCCTGTATCCCGAAACTCATCAATAGATGTTAATGTTCTTCGGAAGAGCAGACTAAGCTCTTTAGCCTGGCATTGGAAACCTCTATTGCTCCGACTCCAGAATCATCACCTCTTACTCTGCCCTTAGTCTTTAGACCTGGGCAGCTGAAGCCCCTGCCCTGGACCTGTGCTTCAGAAGGTCACTCTGGCTTTCCTCTGGCCAGGCCCATCCCAATGGGGCAGGAGTCTGCAAGGTCAAGAGAACATGCCCACCTAAAAACCACATGTCCTTTTCTGGACTGCTTTGGGAACTGAGCCCTCAAATTCCCTGCTTGAATGGCCCTGAGTTTTCTGTTAGGGCCTGCTTTGGGTCATCCTCCTGCAATTGGACCACACTTCTAGTGTGAGCATCCCTAAGTTCAAGAGATGGCCAAAGAGTGGCCACTTGTCAGACCTGTCAATGGTGCTTGGCCATATTCACGTGAGGTTCCTCTGTGCAAGTGAGGCACCTTGCAGAGTGGGATAGAATCAATGTTGGAAAGAGAAGGTCTGGGGGATGCTCATGACACAGAACTCCATTTGTACACTTGCCCGGGGCTCAGCAAATGTTAGGGGTGAGTTCAGTGCCTCTACCCTTCTTACTACAAAGATGGTGCTTAGGTGTAGAGCAGGGAAGCGTGAGTATGGGTTTGAAGACCTCTGTGTTGGGAACTGTCCTGTTCTCTTAGCCTGGAGCTCTCCTACCTATTGGTACCACCTCTGGGCAGGGACAGGTTGTTCTGCCCATGAGGAGAGAACATTCCGACTTGGTGGACAAAATGCCCATGAGTGATGTCAAGAGGTCCTGAGGAGGCTCTTCCTGGCCCTGAGGTGGGACTATAGTGCTGCCTGTGGCTCTGGTCCAATTTTTGGCTCTGCCAGTTGCTGCTGAGGTAGGGCCACTGCAGAACAAGGACAGGGAGAGCAGGGACAGTGGGAGCCCTAAACCCCATCCAGGGTCAGGGCCCGCTGAGTGGCTGTTGAATGGGGTAGCAGGAGCAGCCCTAATGAGGGGTTTGGCCATGTCACAACTGCACCTAGCTGGGCTTTAGTCACCGGATTAGTGAAAGCCTGGCATCCAGGAGGCCCAGACTTGTCCCCAGGTGGATTCACAGCAAGGAGATGGCTTGCCCAAGGGAAAGAGTGGTGAAGCTGGCCTGAAACCAGGATCCTCCTTTTTCCTCGTTTGGGTACTTTATGGAGGTATAATTTACATACATGAAAATGTGCCAGTTTCAAGTGTACAATTTGATGAATTGTGACAAATGTATACAGTTGTGTTACCCTGACCAGAGTTGTGATAGAAAACATTTTCATCACCCTCATGCCCCTCTACAGTTGTCCCCTCCCTCACGCCCTGGCCCAGGTAACCATTGATCTGTCCTCTCTGTCTCTGTAGTTCTGCCCTTTCACACAGGTGGCATCATATGGCAGATGTCTTTTGTGTCTGGCTTCTTCCTCTCAGCACAATTATTTTGGGACTCATCCATATTATTGCTTGTGTCAGTAGTTCATGCCTTTTCATTGCTGAAGAGTATTCTATTGTTTAGAGGTATCACATTTTGCTCATTCGCCAGTTGATGGACATTTGGGCTGTTTCCAGGTTTGGGCTATTTCTGATAAAGCTGCTGTGAACAATTGCATACAGGTCCTTGCGCTGACATATGTTTTTATTTCTCTTGAGCGAAATTGCTTGGGTTGTATGGTGAGTGGATGTCAAGTGATCTGCAAGATGTCTCTATTATTTGTATTTTCATCAGCAATGTACGAGAGTTCCAGTTCCTCCATATCCTTGCCAATACTTCAACCCTGGACTTCTGCCCCCAAAACCTAAGCAGTGATGAGACCATGAATTCAAGAGGTGGGCGGTGAAGGTAGGGTTCGGCTGGGCTGCTTATCTCTGTGAGGGTCTTAGGCTGTCAGAGTAACAGGGATCTCCGGGGACGTAAAGCTCTGAGCTGTCATTTTACAGATGGGAAAACAGAGGCCCAGAAGGGAAAGGGACCTATGCTCTTCCCTGAGGGATTTGGTGCAGATAGAGCTGGGAGGAAGCGGTGGAGTGGAGTGGGATCAAGGGCAGGGATTTTGGAGTTGGATTAGCTCCAGATTCTAACCTTGGTTTAACCAATTACCAGATTCTTCTAGCCCCCGCTCTTCCTTCTGTAAAATGGAGACAAAAACAACCTCATGTTGCAGACTGGGATGACCAAGTGCCAGGAGACTGATGAATTCAAGAAACCTTTATTGAGCACCTACTATGTGCTAGGTGCTGTTTTTGGTGCAAAGGGTATAGAAGAGAATGATATAAACAGTCCCTATGTTCTTGGAGCTTACAGACAGTGGTGGGAGACATTATCGATATGGGAAAAAATAAAGCCGATAATTATAAATTGTGACAGGTGCTATTTGAAGGAGCGAAATTGTCGTCTACTTCAGACAGGTAATCACAGATTCTCTCCAAAGAGATAACATTTGAGGCGGGACCTCAATGATGGCCGGGAGCTTACTGTGTAGGGAGGTGGAAGTGGGGTGTTCTGGGCTATGGGAATAGCATGTGCAAAGGTGCAGAGGTTGGAAAGGTCTGACTGTATTTCAGGTACAGAAAGGTTGCTGCGGCCCTGGTATGGAGCTCCAGGACAGTGCTGTGGAGACACCAGGGAGCTGGCCTGTGGCTCGGTCGTGCTAGGCTTTGCAGGAATATGGATTTTACATCAAGAGCAAGTTTATTTTAGACACAGCGAGTGTTGGCTGTGTCTTTTATTTTTCATCACTCATGGGTCTTAATTCCCTGTTCAAGCCTCTTTCCAAAAACCCAGTGTGGGTAGGTGCAAGGCTGGGGTCTGTAGCCAGCTGAGCCTGGGCCCCACCCTGACCTCTCTGGCAGGCCTGGCAAGCTGGGTGGTACCAGCTGGCAGGGAGGGGGTGGGGGAAGACCATCTGCTGTTCCCTATTGTCCATCAGCCTATTGTCTGGTCCATGCCCTCTACTCTGAGGACAACCAGGGACAATGGGGGAATGTGATCTTCAGGCTCTTGTTTCCCCGGCCTGGCCCCTCGCCCCCAGGATGACACCAGGAGAATGCCCCCCTGGGGTGGAGGCAGGGGCTCTGCCGAGCAGGAGGCAGCACCGCAAGCATCCCTCATCATCTCCCTGGCAACCGCAGCTGCCAAATTGTTGGTTGGAAGGTTTTTTTTTAGCGCCCTGGGTGGGGGTTTTCTTTTTGCATCCCCTTGAGGGGTGGGATGTTCTTGGAAAAGGATCTGCTTATCATGTCCTGAGGTCCCCTGCTCCTGGCCCATGGTCCACGAGTTTCTCAGGCCACTGGGAGCCAGCGCAGGAACAATCCAAGTCAGACCAAGAACATGCTTAAGACGCCAGCAAGACGGAGGCACCAAAATAAACTCAAATGATATTTGAGACAAAGTGTCAACGTTGTTATCATCCAAAAAATCAGAACGTTGCTAAACTTCTTTGTGCTCATTTTATGTTTTAGTATTATTTTAATTTGGACTTGCACAGTGGGGGCGTGGAGTGGAGCACCATACTCTTTTCATTGCTTTGAGTCTCAAAAAGTCTGGACCCAGCCCTCATGGGGCATGAAGGGAGGAGATAACAATCATATCTTCTGCACTGAGTTGGTGTGAACATTAAATGAGTTAATATATATGTGAACTTGATTCCCAGTTCTACCATTTACTGGGGGTGTGACCTTGAGTCCTTTCTAAGCTGCCACATCTTAATCTATAAGTTTGGGGTCCTACTTGCATCTTCCTCATAAACGAGATTGTGTATATAAAGGGCATGACCTAGTACCTGACCCAGACGGGGTTTGGGAAATCTCAGTTTGGGGAGGGGTCTCCCCCCAGCAGATCTTCCCTTTCTGGGCACCAGCTTGGCCCACCCGCTTCTTCTGTTGACATGCAATCAACCTCAGAACTGGATATCCCTCAGATTAAAGATGGGGAAACTGAGGCCCAGAGTAGGACCTGCCCAAAGCCACACAGAATCAGTGGCTGAAACCTACACATTTTGACTTCCAGCTCCTTCCATGATTCTGGGATGCTTGTGCCTCTAAGAGGTACATGTCTTCTGGGCTTGATGGTTCAAAAGAGCAGACCAAGCCAGACCCGAACCCTGTCCAGCATGGGCCGGCTGGGCAGACTGGGTCCTCCCTGGGTGGCGAAGCCTCTTACTGACCTTCCCCAGGAGCCCATCCAGTGCTGTTGCTGGAGAGGTCTCAGAGTGGTGGGGCCAGGACCCTGACCGTGGAGCATGCCACCTAGTGGGGTCAGGTGGTCAGGTGACCAGTAACCTACATGACACAGGCCTCAATATGAGCACAGAGGGCAGCAGGGCCAAGATTATTCCCCTGGTACACATGGGGAAATTGAGACACAGGATGGGCATAGCTCTGCGTAGAATGCTCTTTTGGATAGAAGCAGAGCCAGGCCTAGAACCCAGGCCTCTGGACCCCCAACTTGGGGCTTTCTGCTCAGCTTCCTTCTCCACCACCTCAGGCTCCTGGCCCTGTGGGCGTAATTGAGGGAGAAGACGGGAGTCATGCAGGGTGGAGCCTGCCCCACATCAGGCCTCAGCCTGGCTCAGGAGCCCCACTTCTGCCCGGGTGATTACAGGGCTGCTGTGTCTGTCTGGGGCCCAGACAGTCCCTCCCAGGCCCTCTTGGGGGACTGGGTCCCTGACCTCACTGTCGTAGGGGCCGCACAGATACTGAGTCAGGAGCTCCTCAGGCCCTAACCCGCCTCTGCGGATGACCCTCCAGGTATTAGCTTGTCTCTAGGGAGGAGCCAAGGGGTTCCCTTCCTCTTTGTGCCCCATTCTCTGGGCCGACCCTGCAAGGCTGAGGGCTGTGTGTGTGTGTGTGTGTGTGTGTGTGTGTATGCACATGTTAATCACATACATGCTGGTTCATTATGTATGCTCACTGTGTACACAGCAAACGGGTGTGTAGGTGTGTTTACGTAAGTTCTCACTGGACCTTTTTCCACCCAATGTGTGTGTGTGGAGCTCCTATGCATGAGTTGTGCACAGTGCGTGTACAAGCACGAGTGGATCCCTTGGGGACGGGTGCACAATGTGCTCACACTCTGAGCACTTACTGTATACACTGTATGCACGCTGTAATCACACCACTTGCCAAGCACATTGTGAATGTGCATGGTAGTCAGTCCCCTGAGAACCAGGACTGGCTCTGAGAGCAGACTGGGGAAGGGCTTCAAGGTTCAGCATTGCAGGCATGTCCTGCCTGATCCCGCTAGCCTGGCTTAGATCCTGCTTCTACTGTGCCTGCTCCCACAGCTCAGACTGCCCCAGGGAGTGGGGTTGCCCGTAGGGAGCTGGAGATGGGTGGGTCACCTCAGGCTGGGCCCTGAACTGGACTCTGGTGCCAATCAGAGACCTCGGAACCTGCATCTTCTCCTGGCTGAGATGAGGGAGATTGGTCCTGAGGGCCTCTTTTGGCCAATTTGCCCTTCGATCTTTGACCCCTGGATCTTTTGCCTCGGGGCCCCCTGCTATCTTTGAAGGTCCTACTAATAGTTGGTTCTTGACTCTCCAAGTAAGGGGTGGTATGCTCCCAGAAATCCCTTCGTTGCACCCGATCTCACAGCTGGCTTTGCTCCAGCCAGAGAGTGAGGAGCTAGGTGGACTGGAGCCCAGGTTTGTTGGCATCGAGGTTTGGGGCCCCCACCACTGCCCCACCCTGCCAGGGCACCTCCAGGAATTCCTGCAGCCCCTGATGGGTTTGGGAGGATGGAATAATCTCTGAAACTTTCATCCATGTGCCCTCATGTAATCCAGGCATAAAGACACAGTGATTTCTCCTCACCTCCATTCCAGGGCTGCCATGGCAACGCAGAAGTTGGCTCACCATCTGCCGCCTGTGGGGACCTTAGTCAGGCCTTTGCCTCCAAACTAGGAATTAGTATGGGGAGGCACCTGACCTGTTCCAGGACAACCATTGGCCACATCTGGCGCCTCTTAGCCCTGGAGTGTTTGGAGACTATGCAGCCTGGAGTCTCTCCAGCTGCTGGAGAAGTGTGGACATTGAGAGAGCCCATGGTTCTCCCTGAGGCTAACTTCTTCTAGTAATAGCCCCTCTCAGGGAAGGGTCAGAGACTTATTCACACTAGAGTGTAAATGACTAAGCCCTTCTAGGAGGGCAGTGAGTTTGGGGGATGTGTAGAAACTTGAACTTTAATTGAAATTAGAAGCTTAAATTAACAAATTATGAATAGGAACTATTTTAGGCATGGGAGGGAGGTGCAGTGCTATTGAACAAGTTAAAACTCAGTTACTAAAATGTTTCTGGATGTGCAGTTGGCCTACTGCAAAGCTAACTTGTCCTTGGATGTTGATGGGAGTTGGAGAGGATCCATGCCCTCATCTGGCCTGCATCTCTGAGTCCTCTGCGGCTGTTGGGAGCTGAGTTTTTCTTACTGGGCTTAGAGATTCCCCTACTCCCACTTCTGGCTCCTCTACATTTGTTTTCTTTGGAAAAACGTTCTCTCTTGGAGGCTCTGTGCTCAGTGTAAAAAGAGCAGTGGGGAGGAGGAGGAGTGACGAGGGTAGCAGGGAGGGGTGGAGAGGAGAGAGAGGGAGAAAAAAGGGAGGTCTGAAGGAAAATGGAAATGAGACCAAGTTGCAGGGTCTGTTTGAATCTCTGATCTGCCGCTAGAGGGCGCATGATTATGGGTGAGTGACTTCCTCTCCCTGTAACTCAAGTTTCCTGTCCTGTAAAATGGGTACAATAACTTCCCTGGGTGGCTGTGAGGATTGGCGAACATGCACGTGGAGGCCTGGCACGGTGAGAGCGCCCGGCGGCTGCTCAGGCAACGGCAGTTTGCACCTCTCTTCGCCCCCACCACGGATTCTGTGTCAGAGAGGGAGGCTTCAAGACTCCACCCCAGGCCCTCTGGCCTGGATCCCGCAGTCTGCCTGTGTGAGGAACCACCTCCTGCAGGCCCTGAGCAGATCCCAAAGGCCTTCTGCTTGCCAGGCAACAGGTCTACAGGCTGGGAGTAACCCACATAAATCGAGGTCAGTGTACTGTGTGGAGCCGGGATGCCGGAGTCCTCCATCTCAGGGGCCACAGCCCAGTCCCAGGCCCAGGAACTGGGACAGACCAGGAGATAAACATTCTCAGAGGCGGAGCCCACCTCCTCGCCACGCCCGCTGGGCATCAGGCCCAGCAAGGCCCCAACAGCACCCAGCTTGGCTTGGTGAGGACCAGAAAGGGTACAGATAGCATGGGGAAGGAGCGGGGAAGTGGGGGGGAGCGACGGGGCAGGATATTAAACCCTCTCTACCAATGAGCTCCTTTCTGTGAAATTCTAGCATCTGCAAATTTATTTCTGCCAGCAATTTACCTTTTCTGCAAGCCAGAGAAATCTGTTCTTGTTTATGAGTCACTGCTTTTTCAGAAAGATTAGAAAAAGAAGCATCTGCAGTTGGGAAAACGACAGGGAGGTGAAATTCACTGGGAAGGCCAGTAAAAATGAGCCCTAGAATGAAGTCTAATATGGTCTCACTCCCATTCAGCCAGAGATTATTATTTTGTGGCTGGAGGTACATGGCTTTATTCATATGCACACAACATCCTTTCTGATAAAGCAAACGTTTTCAAAGTAAATAAACTTTGGAGCTTAAAATTGAAAGCTCTACTTGACGTAATGAATAGGAAAATATGCTATCGGTAGAAACCTGTTGGAAAATGTTAAACCAAATTAGAATGGTCTCTGTAGGGTTTTGGCATTAGATCCACAGTTGGGGGGTTGGAGAAGGGTGGCTGGACCTTGTCTCTGGGAAGTACAGCTGGGCCACATCCCATCCTCTGTGGGGGACACTGCCACTAGGAGATCCCTTGGGAGTCCTTCGTGGGGCCGCCCTTCTCCCCCAGGGTGCCTCTGTCAGGGACTCACGCCAAACTACCTGGTGCTGTAGAATCTGTCAGTTACCCACCAGTATTCACAGTCCTCCAGCCTAAGACTACATTTCCCAGCTTCCTTTGCAGCTAATCTGACCATGTGACTGGGATCAGCCACAACAGCATTGTGGATCGAAGCCTGTTAGACCTGCCTTCAAATCCCTGCTCCCTCTCCTAGTGGCTGTGAGACTTTGCACGAATTACTTAATCTCACTGCACTGGGGTTATTTCAGCAAGAAATTACTTTCACTTGGTGACTGTGCTCACGTGCATGTGTCACTGAGACAAAAGTTTCATGGAATAAAACAGCCTTATTTACTTGCAATATGCTCTGATAGTTTCTATTGCAGTGGTTCTCCAAGTGATCACTGGACCAGCAGCATCAGCATCACCTGGGAACTTGTTAGAAATGTAATTTTTTGGGCCAGGTCCCAAACCTGCTGAGTCAGAGACTCTGGGGTAGTGCCTAGCAATCCATGTTTTAACAAGCCTTCTGGGTGTTTCTGATGTAGCTCAAGTTTGATAACTACTGTTTTACTCCATTTTCAAAATATGCTGGTTATCACCTACTAAATTGATCTCATAACCCGCTAATATGAGTCAGGCTCGTGCAGACTTAACAGATGTCTGTCTGTTTTCCTGCCAGCATTCTTTTCTTCTTCTTTTTCAACTTCCCAAATTTTTAATAGGAGAACTACTCCTAGTCCAAGACCTAGACCTAGCTAATGGAAGCAGTGGTTAGTTCAGGGATGAGCATGTGATCTTTGTTGTCCAATGAAATTCAGTCCTGAGACTTTGCCGGAATTATTGAGACAGAGGAGCTCTTTCCCCAAGGGTTGCTGAGTGGTAGGAAGGAAGCCTGGGACTGCCCATGGTGCTGGAAGAGCATGGAAGAGGCTGCCTGATGCTGCAGGCAGCTCAGAGGAGGAGAGCTGAGGGATGGAAGAGACAGTGTACAGATGCTTTTGACATCCTGTAGCAATCGATGCCTGATCTCAGGCACAGCTGCCAGGGTCCACCTCAAGCATCTCTAGAGCTGAGGAGTCTGCTTAGCCACAGCGTTGGTACAGCTCTGACTTTCAGACCAGCTGATACCCTCGGGGCGACCTTCAATCTCTGCAGTGAAGAGCTGGTGGGTAAATGTCCCTGGCTCCCATTCTTCAGAAGGACGATGCTGGGAGGCAGCATGCTTCTCAGTTTCCAGAGGAGTTCAGCCTTTATCACGGCAAATTTGAAAACGTGCCTTTTACTACCCTTTTCTTCTTATTTTAATCTCTCTCTCATTCCTGCTTCCTGCAATCCCTCTCAAGTGGATCACCTGCACCCAGGTCCTTGTCTCAGTCTCTGTTCTTATGGAAACCCAAGCTAAGACAGATTGCTGTTGACATTTGATCATTTGGATCCAGCTACATCTGAAACAAACTTTACTCCCGGACTTTTTAGTTAAGTGAACCAAAAAAAAATCCCCCCCCCTTTTTGCTTTGTGTATTAGTTATCTATTACTGTGTAATCACCCTCAAACTGAGTGGCTTTACACAACATTTAGTATCTCACAGTTTCTGTGCGTGAGGAATCCAGGGATGGCTTCGCTGGGTCTTGCAACTCAGAGTCCCTTGAGAAATCGCAATAAAGGTGTCAGCCTAGGCTGTGTCATCTCAAAGCTTGACTGAGAATGGACCTGTTTCCAAGTTCACTTCTATTGGCAGAATTCAATTCCTGATGGGCTGTTGGATAGAGGTTCTCAGTTCTTTGTTTTCCATGGGTCGAAGGCCACCCTCAGCTCCTTGCCACATGGGCCTCCCCGTAGGGCAGCTCAAAACATGACAGCTGGCTTCAATCAGAGTGAGCAAGAGAGAGGATTAGAGAGGGCAAGCGAGCAACATGGAAGCCAGAGTCTTTTGTCACCTAATTTTAAAGTGACATCCCAATAGATTTGTGATATTTTATTTGTTAGAAGCAAGTCACGAGGTCCAGCACATACTCGAGGTGGGAGGGCTCACACAGGACATGAATACCAGGGGGTGGGGATCATCAGGAGCCATCGTAGAAGCTGCCTACCACCAGCTACTAAGAATACGAACCCCCAGTTCCAAGGCACAGAGCTGGAAAGGCCTCGAGCATCAGAATGGAAGCTTGTACACCAAAAGCCAACTCTGATCCATCCCAAGGGAAGGAGAACCGACAGATGTCTTGGGGACACACGGAGGGTAAAGAATCTACACAGGTCCTGATGGCAGGAAATGAGAGAGGGACATGGAGTGTGGGGGTTTCTTTATGACTGAGGGAAAACCTGCAGGAGGTCATCGCTTTTCTCTTTGTTTAGGGCTGTTCTTTCTGTTTGGTTTTCACCATGCTGTTGATACTAGCTAACCTTTATTTAATGTTTATTCTGTGTCCATTCCGGGGCTAGGAACTTCACCTGCACGATCTTATTTAATCCTCCCCGCTATGAGATCAGACCTGAAAGTATCCTCATTTTACAAGATGAGGAAACAGAGGTGCAGAGAGGTTGAGTTACTTGCCTGAGGACAACGGCTATTAAGTAGTGTCACTGGAATTCATCAGAGACTAAGTTTTTACCTGCCAGGTGATCAAAGCCATCTTAGCTGGACAAACATAAAGCATTCACAGAGGCTTGAACACATTATTCACTCAGAGCCTTAATCCCCCTACCCTTTCACGCAGGTATTAAGTTCCTAACTCTAACCTTTTCATGTTACTGAGTTTTCATTACCACCAGCATTTATAAACCTCTTTTAGGTCATGGAGGCAGTGGAGAAGGTATCGAAAACTATAGAGCTTCTCTCCCTCCAGAAATGGGCTCATGCGTACAAACCCACATTTGCTATATGATTTTAGGGGTCAAGTGACTTCCTGAAGGGCCCCAGGGCACCAGGATAGATTTTCATTGGCTCAAGTTGGTTCACATGCTCACCCTGGAACCAATCACTGCAGCCTAGGGGGTTTGGTGCCTAGGTTGGCCAGATCTTGAGGGATAAGGGAGTCTCATGCTCTTGAATTACAGATGGAAAAATTGGAGCCTATAGGAGAAGAATGACTCGCTCTGAGTCACACAGCATTGGTGGGCCCAGGTCAGACTCATGCAGGTTCCTCCCAGGCTGGGATGCAACTGACTCAGTGATGCATTCTCAGCCACTTGTTCTGGGCCTGGCACGCAGCAGACATTGAGTAAGCACTAGAAAAATAGATCTGAAAAGGCCCTTGAAACGTACACAGAGTGAATCAATAGGAGTTGAAGATAAAGTAGTGTTTACCCAGTGAGACCTTGGAAACTGTCCCGACGGATGTTAATAAGTATCCCATGAACAAGGAAAGGGCTCCATGAGGAAATAAGTTTGTGAAACACAAAGCAAATTATTTTCTTTACATAAGAACCTCTCAGAATTCTTAATAGGCCCGGACAGTGAATTTCTACCAAAGGAGGATATTACATGCAGCGCTTCCCAAACTTGTTTGACCATACAATCTTTTTTATGAAGTGGGATTTTAAAAGGGTCAGTGTTTAGAGAAATATTTTGGGAAATGCCAGGAATACAAAGATCATCATGGGCCAGAGTGGTCAGGGAAGGCTTCTTGGTGGAGGAGGTTTCTCAGCTATAATAGTACCAACTGAAATCCCAGGATGGACTCATTAGCTCAGCGTGGGTCATGTGTCTACCTTGGTACCAATCACTGTAAACTTGGAGATTTGGTGCTCGAATTGCCTAGATCCTTAGGGATCATTGCACTCATCCTTTCATTGACAGATGAAAAAATTGGAACCCAGAGAGGAAGAGCGATTCGTTCAAGGTTGTACAGCAAGTGAGTGGCAGAGCGAGGGCAGGAACTTTAAGTTCAGGGCTCTTTCTGCTGCAGCTGGTGCCTGAGGTCCACTTAGATCGACATGGACCAAACAGAATGCCTACTGATGTCTTTGTAGTGAGTGCTGTGGCAGAGCCCTGCCTGGCGATGAGGCCGGAGTCCCCAGGCCTTGAAGGGCCAGACAGGCTGCAGAAATAGCCCAATGATGAAGTTGGCTTTGAGCATGCGTGGGGTTCGCTGTGGTCAGAGAAGGCAAAGGGAGCAGATTAGAGGCAGGAAGACGGAATGCTCCTGGCCTCTAGTGAGGATGGGTGAGGCAGGAGTATGTGTGAAGGAAGATCTGTTAGAATGGGGTCTGTCTGAGGTTTGGGGTGTCTAGCCAATTCTTCCTTTTCCCCGAGTCTCTACATCCAAGCGCTACTAGGCTTCTTGATTATATCTTCTACATATCTCTAAGTATCTCTCCCCACAGGATCTATTCTTTTTCTAGCAGTCTAGGTGCTCTTTGAAAAACTCAAATCGGATGTCATCACTAAAATTTTCAGTGGTTCTCCTTTGCCCTCCAGATAAAATCCAAACTGTGACCTCTGCCTCCTCATGAGGAATTCTCTCCACTGGACTCCAGACATGTGGGTTTCTCCTTCGAACAGGTTTGTCCTTGAATGAGCCACATTCCCTTGCCTCCGAGCCTTCGCACATGCTTTCCATCTTCCTGGAACTCCCCTTGTCCCTCTTCCCCTGGCTAAATCCTGATTCTCCCTAACACTTCAACTCAACGTCCCTTCTTTTTCTTTAAGAAATAATTCCCAGTGCCTTCCTAAGACTGGACTAAGTCCATCTGCTATAGCTTCCACAGCTTCCCCTCCCTGGATGGCAGGGAAACTGAGGTTCAGAGAGGGAAGGGACTCATCTGTGGTCACATGACTAGTAAGTGGCAGAACCCGATTGAATTCAGTTCGGGGAATACGTATCGAGTCAGGCCTTGTAGTTTACAGTGACAGATCAGACGAAGTCCCCTGCTTTACGGGAGCCCTCAGACCAGCCGGGGAAACAGACCTGGAAACAAGCGTGAGGACAGGGGCTGAAGGAGCAGAGAGGAGGGGCTCCAGACTTCATCTCAGGGAGTCACTGAAGCTTCAGGATGAGGTGATAGCCGAGCTGAGATTTGATGGAAAGATGTACATGTGCAAAAATTGTTACTCACTGAAAGAATGAGTGAACATGCACCCCTGCATCTTCTGGGATGTAGATATAGATATGCATGTGTGTGAGTAGATGTTAGAATGAATTGATATCCATTTATGTGCACGTGAGCTGTCAATATGCATGCAAAAAATGCTGTGCGTATAAATACACACGTAACAGGTGCATTCACAAGAGTTTACTTGCATGAATACAAATCCAAATTTACATTGCATATATAAGCCCATACAGGCAGTGTCATGTAGTGGAATCAAGCTGCCTGTTGGAATCCTGGCTCTGTCGCTAGTCTGTCCTGGGCAAGTTAACTTCTCGGTCTGTTTCTTCATCGATAAAATGGAGGAAATAGTATCTCCTTGTCTAAGCTGGGTTCTTCAGAAGCAGAGGCTGAGACAGGCATTCTTACTCAAGTGATGGATTTTGAGAGGAGCTTGTAGGGGAGTGAGGGGAAGAGGGCGGGTTGGAGGAGAAGCTAAGCTGAGGTGTGGGTTTGGCTGAAATCTGGTCTCAACCTGATCCCACGGGGAGTTCTGGAGCACGAATGATACCACAGAGCTCGTCCACCTTGAGAGAAGGAGGCCAGTCTTCGCCAGCCAGTCGTTGACTGTGTCCCCCCAGCCCTCCACCTAGAGGAGGAAGCCATCTCCTGGCCTTTTCTGGTGAGGCAGCTTGGGCTGGCTGAGGGCAGTACCCCAGAGAGGGGGCAGATGTGTGCCGGTTGCAGCCCACATCACAGCAGCTGGGGAACCTGGAGAACGGGGCGCAGCAACAGCCTTTACTACACCCCGACCTCTCAAAATGAGGTCCTGGGGACTGATAGCACCGGCTGCCCTGGGAGCTTGTTAAAAATGCAGAGTGGCAGGCCTGCCGACTCAGAACCTGCATTTTAACTCCATCCTGAGCACATTGAAGTTGGAGAAGCATTGAATGAACAACGCTCACAGCGATGTTGTGAGGGTTAAACAGGGCTTAAGGTGTGGAAAGCACTTAAAACAGCATCTGGTTCACAATTATTATTTATTATTGGCATCGAGGTGTGTTTAGCTTGTTTGCTTATTGAGATACTTAATATGTGTAAATAAATGAATGCAGTCGGTAAATGAGTGCAGGGAGGACCAGCTACATCATTTGCAGGATCCAGTGCAAAGTGAAATTAGACAGCAGACAGGGCCTTAAACCAAGCAAGCAAGGGCCCTTCTCAGCCGGGAGCCCTGTGTGACCACACCCAGGCCAGGAAGAAGCAGCTCTGAGGGCAGACGTGGGGATGTAGGTGTGGATGTGGACTCGTGCTTTTGAGGCCCGAGGGTTTCCTATCTACAGCCCATTGTTCTGGCTTTACAGATGAGGAAAGCCTGGGCGAGCGGGCGCCCGCTACATTCCAGTCTCCCTTCCCGGGTTCCCCTTCCCCCACGGCGCGGGCTGTGACCGCGCCTGGGTGCCAGAGACTTTGGGGAAATCGATGAGAACTTGCAGCCGAGAAATCTTCTCTCACGTTTGCACATTGCGAAGAGACAGTCGAGTATGTTCCCCCACGGACCGTGGGCATCCATTCCCAGGGAGCTCTCACAGCTCCGGAGAAGGGGTGTGAAATTTAATTTGCACTAATTATCCCGAAGTGAGAGGAGCGGGAAATGAGCTGGCTCTCACACTCGGCCTCTTCCAGCAGCTCGTTCCCCAGGTTGCAGTTTATTTATGTGTGGGGGTGTGGGGCTGCTCTTACCATGGCAACCACCGCTGCTGGGATTTTGGGGGTGGCTGGGCAAGGAGGCAGAGTGGGGGAGGAGGGAGTGGGGGAGTGGCTGGGGGCAGACGAGGTTGTGTCCCCGTGATTGTGGGGCGCCATGTTCAGAGCGCCCCCACTGTCTCTCTGGGAGGACTGGAGGAGAGGGACGGCCCTTCTTCCCAGCCGGGTTTTAGCTGAGTGAGGCCTTTGGCCGGAGAGGTCGGCAGCTGTATTCCGGGAGATAAATGGACTATCTCGGTGGGGAGGGAGGGAGGGAGAGAATGGTTTCTTCATTTTAACCTGGGGCAGGGGTGTCCCTCTGAGGCCCCCAGGGCCTGGGCGGAGCTGGAGGTCAGAAACCCAGAGGGGCATCTGGCAGAGGAGGGGGTGAAGCAGGGACCCTGGAGCCAAGGACAAAATGCCTTGCCTGTCTTCTTGCTTCCTCGCCTCTACTCTTTCTCATCTCTGCTCATTCTCCCCTCCCCCTCTCCCTTCCCTCCTCCTCCCCTCCTTCCCTCCCTCTCTCTTTCCTCTCTTCCCTCGGACATCTTTCCTGCTACCACCAGAGGGCGCAGATGAGCCATTATCGTCCAAGACGTGAGCCTAGGGACCGGCTTCCCAGCCTTGAAGGGTAGGAAAGTGGGAGGAGGCTCCACAGCGCTGGGCCTCAGTAGAGCTGGGTCAGTTCTAGCCTGTTTGGAGCCTAGAGCACATCTGGGCTGCCCCCCAAGGAAGAGGATGCCACAATGACCCCCTAATAACCTCAAGGGGAGGGAGTTTGGATGGGGAGAGAGGACTCCCTTGGGACCTGGAAGGAGCCTGAGTTTCTCTCTTCCTTGAGCAAGTCACATCACATCTCCAAGCTATAGTTTCCTCTTCTGTAAAATGGGGGCCACCACCCTCATCTCAGTCGTGAGGATTGGATAGAATAACATGCAGACACTAACATGTAACACTCAGTGGGAGCTTCCTTTGCCTCAGTAGGTCAGTTCAGTCAACAAATGTTTGTCGGGCACCTACTATGTGCTAGGGAGTCTGCTAGACAACCAGGGGGACAACCAGGAACAAGGTGGGCACAGGGCTTATCATCACGAAGCTTTCAACCTGGCAGGGATGAAATGATTGTATATAATGAACACATTTCAGAATTATAAATTCTTAAGTCATTATAAATGTGTGTAATGTGTTTCTGGGTGCTGTGGAGTGTAGATTGGGGGAGTCCAACCAGGTCTCCTTCCAGCTGAACTCCAAGGGATGATGAGGTCGGGCACAAGGGAGGCAAGAGGGAAGGGCCTTTCAGGCAGAAGGAACAGCAGGTGCACAGGCCTGGAGGGAGGAGGAGGGGGCTGTATTCCTGGCAGTAAAAGCCGTCCAGTGCTGTGGAGGCTGGAGTGAGAAGGAACGGGGTATGTGACAAGCTGGAGAGTGAGCAGGGCCCGGCTGCCTGGAGGACACAGGTGCCCTGGGGCATCAGGAGTGTAAAGTAGAAAGTCCAACAGCCTTTTTGTGACGGAGAAGAGATGGACGGTTTCAAAGTGATGACAACATTTCTGAACAGGAAAGTGGGTCGTTTCTGTTTCCCCAACAGTCTTAGAGCATCTGCAAATAAACGGGCATTGAGAGAACATCCTCGATGTGGTGGCATTACGATGCCGGGGCTCAAATGTGGACAGAAGGGGGACCTCAGTGGACCGGAAGTTGAGCCAGCCTCCCAGCGTCCAGAGAGTGGGGCCCTGCTCTCTACGCTGCCATCCAAGGAGAGTCTTTTCACGATGGGTTGCCTCGGTCTACCCATCTGTGAAATGGGGAGAGCTGGTTCTGACCACCTCCCAAGGCCCCTGGGAAAAGCTGCTCTGAACTCCTTGCCAGAGAGGAAGTTGCTGGTGCCATGGTCAAGGTGTATGTGCTTCACATTAAGCTGGTCTCTTTGCATCAGTCGGCAGGGAGACAAAGGTTTTATTGAGCCCCTGCTACGATGTAAGTAAGCCCTTTGCTGGGTATGGGGGTGTGGTGGGTGGGGTTCAAAAGTGGAAGTGGTGGTTCTGGCATCAGGGAGCTCTCAGGCTAGCTGGAGAGACAAGACTCGTGCATGAAACAATTCTGATCTCATAGACAAAAAAGAAAAACCTGTCTGTACGTGTTCCCTCCCTCCGTCCCTCCCTCCTTGCCTCTTACCGTCTGTATCAACATTTTCAGGTGTTTACTCCGCTCTGAGCACTGTGAAAGGGACTCTACGTGCAACACCTCCTTTAATATTTGCCACATCCCTGAGAGGTGGGTATTGTTGGCTCCAATTTACAGATGAAGAAACCGAGGCTCAGAAAAGTTGAGTGACTTCCCCAAGATTACAGTTACTAAATCTCAAATCCAGCTTTAGACTCTAAATCTGTCTGAATCCAAATATGCCCTCCTAACTGCTAATGATGCATGTGGTCCCACTGCCACCTTTCCCAGCTGTCATCTAGATAATTATCGAGTGGTAGCTGGAAAGAGAGAGAAGATTGGGATTCTTAGATTCTTTTAAAATTTTGGGAAAAGTGAGCAATTTTCAGTCACTTACTCTTTAGTGTGAATTAGTAGCTTCTTTCCTGGCACTGAGATTGGGTGTAAGAAGAGTATGTAATAAGGGAGCATGTGTGACTAAGGAGATAGGGCCTCGATGGGGTGGGGGGTTGCTGTGGGCAGCAGGATGGCACTGGCACTAACTCACCTGTTTGTGAGGGAGCATCAGGGATGGCATCATGGGTAATGCTTTGATTAGAGAACTGGCTACGCTACTAACTTGCTTTGTGACCCTGAGCAAGTCCCTTTCTCTTTGAGGGTGTCGTCCCCCATTAGTACATTAAGGATAGTGGACTAAATGAATCTAAGGTCTCTTCCAGATTAAAAGGTTGATGCTGACTCTTTCTTCTGGGGGTATGATGTGGGGTGACCATAATTGGCATCAGAGGCTCAAGGGTAGCCTTGGAGTCATGTTCAGCATTTGGGTGGCCCCGAACAGAGGTGAGCAGTGATGGGCTGAGCTATCTACTGACTGGGTTGCTGGGGGGTTCTCGGGGGCTGGACCAGCCCGTTTTGAGCCACTGCCCACAGCTCCACTGCCCAAGCTCTTCGTGATGAATTTGGGCTTCTCCCTGTGACCCTCCCAGAGCAGAAACTGAGAATCGCATCTGGCAGTAAGCCAGGCTCAAATATGGCCTCAGTTGCCCAGTAAGGAAGGGGGTCTTTTTTCTCACACTGCCTCCTCCCCTCCACTGGGAAGTGCTGTAGGGAAAGGGGAACTGGACTCGGACACAGCCAGACCTGTGATTGATTGATTGATTTTATTTATTATGTTTTTAGGCCCAGCAACCCTTGGTTGACCTCGCAGATTGCAAGGACCTTGTCAGCTTACAATCCCTTATTTTTTATTTTTTATTTATTTTTTACGCCTACAGCACCTGGTCTTCCTAGGTGGTCTCCCATCCAAGTACTAACCAGGCCCGACCCTGCTTAGCTTCCGAGATCAGAGGGGATCAGGCTTGTTCAGGGTGGCATGGCTGTAAACTGAAGGACCTGTGATTTAAACCTGGCTCTCTTTAGCTCTGTGGCCCCAGATAAGCAGCAAAACCTTCCTGAGCCTCGATTTTCCTCATCTGGAACATAGGGATAAACCCACCTGCTTCCCGGGGTCCTTGGGGAGGTTATGAGAGGGCATCTGTGGAGGTGTCCGATATACAGCAGGTGTTCAATAAATGCCAGCGGATCTGGGCCAGTTCCAGCTCTGACAAACATCGGTGGTTCCCCCAGCAATGAGCTAGTGTCCTTCAGATCATTGCAGAGTCTCTTGAGACAGAGGCCTAGGTCTGTGAAGCAGTGAGCAGGGTCAGGCAAAGATCTTCTGTGTCCCCACCTGTTCCCTCTGTTTGTGGCCAGACCCCAGCCCTTGGCCAAATGCACAAGCTTTTGATTCCGTAGGAGTAAATCTAAGGTACACTGGTCAGTGTTCCTCCTGCCACTTCTCTCCCTACAAGCCCCGCTTTCTCCTCCAAGATGAGATGATTTAGGCCCCCAAAATAGAGGTTTTCTTTTTAAGTCCAAAAAGTTTAAATCTTCATCAAAATTATATATGCACATAGTCTAAAAAATTAAATAGTTCTACAAGATTTATTTTGAAAATCAGCTGTCCCCATCCTCATTCTGGTTCCCCAACCCCAGAGAGGCAATCATTTTGATTTCTTTTCGCTGATGATTTTGGTATTTATAGTCACATTAAATGACATGCTGGTATTGCTACTTCTTGAATTTTTCATTTCTTTGTTAGTTATTTGACTTTTTGGGGGAACAGTTTTATCGAGATATAATTCACACACCCTACAGTTCACCCATTTAAAGGTTACGATTCAGTGGTTGGTAGTATATTCACATAGTGTGTGACCATCACCACAATGAATTTTAGAGCATTTTCATTGTCTTAAAAAAAATTCCTGTATCCATTAGGTATCCATCACCCCATTGCCCACTGAGTAACTACTAATGTGCTTTCTGTCTTTCTATATTTGACTATTGTGGACATTTCCTATGAAGGGATCATGTAGTCTGTGGTTTTTTGTGACTAGCTTCTTTCTTGTAATTGGCTTTTGTGAGCATAATGTTTTCAAGTTTCATCTGGACTGTAGGACCTGTCAGTCCTCTATTCTTTTTTGTGGCCGAGTAATATTCCACCAGATAGATATACCACATTTTGTTTATCCCTTCTTCAGTTGATGGACATTCGGGTCATTACCACGTTTTGGCTATTATGAATAATGCTTCTATGAACATTTATGTAAAAGTTTTTGTGTGGCCATATGTTTTTATTTCTCTCGGGTATGTTATACCTAGGAGTGGACTTGCTGGGTCATAGGGTAACTTCATGTTTAAATTTTTTGAGGAACTGCAAGAATGTTTTCCACAGCGGCTGCCCCATTTTACATTCTCACTAACAAGCATGGTTTTCTTTAGTTATTTGAAAATATTTATAATAGCTACTTAGAATTCTTTGTTAAACCTGACATCTGGTCCCTCTCACAGGCCGTTCTGTTGCTTGCTATTTTTCTTGTGTGTGGGCCAAAATTTCTTGTTTCTATGCAAGTCTTGTACATTTTTTTGTTATTGTTGGAAATCGGACTTCTTAACTATGGTAGTGATTCTGGCCTCCTTTGCAGATACAGTTTTTGAGATCATGGTTTGAGATTTGTTCTTATCTGTCTCCGTCCCTGGTTCTCTCTGGGAAACTAGTCCTGTTTATGGTTCACCTCATATCTCAGATGAATCTACCAGACTCCAAGCTGTGTTGCAAGTAAATATAGTTCTTTCGAGACAAGTTTCAGAAGTCTTTCTTTTATAGTCTGTCTCTCCCCTTGGGCAAGATCTCTGAGCCAGGGCTCTGAAGCTGGGAGTGGGGACAATGGCATGCTTCTCTTTGAGTGACATCCGTGCTTTAGGAGTGGGGCGCTCGGTGGAATGGGGACTGGCTGTAGCTTCTGGCCTTTCCAGCTTGCCTCTCCTGGCATGGCCGCTCTGCGTTAGGAATGAGTCAGGGTGAGGCCGATTGATCGGGTCCCCAGTATTTCTCAGCATGCCACGCACAAGGCAGAGCCTCCGTCCCACTGGTGGGGGCTGGGAAGGAAGGAGTGCCCATCTGTAAGCTGCACTCCCCCAGAACTTAGCCTCTGGTTCAGTCAACTGGGGCCCAGTGAGAAATCCTGATATGCTGCCCTTCCCAGGGAGACACTGCAGGCCTCCAGCTGGGAGCTAGGAGGAGGGAGAGACCTGTGCTGTGGCTCCGCCCATCTGAAGTGGCATTTCCATCCTGCTGAGCTGGGAGGAAGTGGATCAAAGTTCAAATGCCACAGACTCTTGCTGTTCTTATGGAGTTTCATTAGGTTTTCTTGAATAAACGTTTCCTCATTTGCTGTGTGCCCTTAGGACCAGTTTCAGGGACTTGACATGGTTGTTTTAAAATAATTTTCATCAGTTCCACTGGGGAACAAATCTGCAGAGCTGCTCAGCGGCGATACCAGAACTGGAACTGCAGCTCTTTGACTTTGCCTGAAAGGGGCTGAGGATTTAGCTGTCTTCGCTCCTGCCCTCCCCCTTCCCCACCATCACCTTGCTCTTCCCATTCTCCCAGCCTCCCAATAGCGCTATGACTTTTTCCTTTTCTGTGCAAGTTTTTGTTTACCCTGGAGTTACTAATTGCCTTTAAAAAAAAAAGTATAGTTTGTTTGCTTGTACTTAAAACTAAATAAACTTCAAACTCTTGGCCAAAAAACAGTGTGACCCTCCTCTCAAGACATTTAGATGCATCAGTTTTCTATCGGCTTCCTGAGGAAGTCTTCCAGAACCTTCTGATCTGCTTCATGATGGACTGGTTGGTTTGTACACCTGGTACACAGGTGTCATCCCGGGCTCCTTTCCTCTCAGCCTAGAGGAATCCGCTGTCTCTCTCCTGTGTTGACGCTTCAGCTTCTCGCATGCCCTGTCTTCCTCTTTCTTGACTTATGGTCTTGTTTCAGTGGAGCACACATCCTCCAGTGGTTCCTGAGAACAGCCCCATGGGATGTTAATTTTTTGAGTCTGCACATCTGAATACGTCTGTTCCATCCTCATCCTGTTAGTCTAGGTGTAGAATTCCAAGTTGGAAGTTATTTTCCTCCAGAAAATTGGAAGGTTCTGCTCTTTCGCCTTCTGGCTTCCAGTATTTTTTCAGTCTGGAATCTTGGAGAACCTTCTCTTAGTTCCCAGGGTAATGACATTTCACGATGATGTGTCTTGGCGTGAGTCTATTTTTATTTACTGTGCTGGGCCCTCTGTGAGTCCTTGACATCTAGAATGCTGATCTTCGGATCTGTGAAATTTTCTTGAATTATTTTCCTGATGATCCCCCCTATATTTTTTATATTCTTTCTAGAATTCTTAGTATTTGAAAATGGAACTCCTAGACACGTCTTCATGTTCTCTCTGATTTTCTCTTCTATTTTCCTTATCTGTCACTCTGGAAAAGCTAAACCGTACCTTTCAATTTTTCCTTTTTAATTTCTGCCTTACGTTTTTAATTTTTAAAAAGTTTTTTTTAAAATTTTGTGCTCAATGTCTCTCTTTTTCAAAACGAGAATGCAATTTTAATTTCACCTGTGCATGTTTTATGTTATCTCTCTGAGGATATTAAGACAGGTTTCTTCTTTCCTTGCTATTATTCTCAGTTATCTTTCAGTTGGTGTTTTATGTTCGTTTTATTTTTAACTTTCGGGTTAGAGACATTTCATTCTTCTGATGTCTGGCAAACTCAGCCGTCTGTGCATATTTACAAATAGGAAAGTAGGAGCTGATTGGAAGCTCCGAGCCCATGGGAGAATCTGTGGGCTATGGGCTTCTTCACGGGTGGTCTGGTGGGACTGTTTGGTGGAAATCCTCCAAGGTGGGTATGTCTAGGGTTTCTCTAGGTCCCTTCTCCTCGATCCATCATGTTTCCCAGAGAATGCTTTTTCAGTTGTCCGTATGGAGGGTGTCAATCCTGAGACTCGCGTGATGAAAGATGGTTGGGGCCTTGACATCCAGCTTGCTCCCTGTCATCGGTAGAGTGCCATGTCGTGCTTCGTGCCTGATCATCTCACCCCACACACCAGCTGGCCCCTTTCAGCTTCCTTATTCCACTTGATATTTCTCTATAGCAACTCTCGAGACTGGACATATTTATATTCCTTTGTCGAATTATATATAGCTTATCTCCCCTCTCTAGAATAGATGGGCTTGAGGGCAGGGCTTTGGCTTATTTTGCTCACTGCTGCATCCCTGCACCTAGAACAATGCCTGGCATATAGTAGGTACTCAACAAATATGTGTTGCATGATCTGAATGAATACTTGCTTGGCCCTAGCCCTGGCTCTGGGCAGGAGATTTAAGGAGCTCTGGGTGTGTAGCCCTCTCATTCATTTATTCATCCTTTTATCCGTCCATGCATTATTATTATTGTTGTTGTGAATTTTAATAATCCACAGCTAGAGAGTGGCAGAGGGGGAATTTGGCCCCAGCCTGTCTGCCTCTGAAGCCCCGACTCCTGCATGAGCATGCTGTTAAGGCAGACCCTCCACAAGGTCAGAGAAATAAGACTAAGACCTAGTTTCTTGTTCTGGGGTAAGAAGTTAGAATAGAGCCTGACCCCAGTCTGCCCATGCTCTTGAGGTTCTCCCTGCTGGATGGACAGTCCCTTGAGAGAGTCCTTCAAGGTCTAACTCCAATCACGCCACCTCAGGGAAGCCCCCCAGGATTGCCTAGGGCAGAGTCAGCTGCTCCTTGCCTGCTCTGTCAGAGCTGTGTACATCTTTCTATCAGGGTGAGCATCAGATTGCTTATAAATGGCTGCCACTCTCTGTTCGCCCTCAACTGTGAGCTCTTCTGAGACAGGGACTGGGTCTTATTCGGCTTAGTGTCCCAAGAACCCAGAGCGAGCCCTTCCTGAATGGCATGAATGATGCAGACTAGGGACATGGTTAAAATGGTGGCCTGAACTGGAAGTCAAGGTCTGCCACTCACTAGCTGTGTGACCTGGGGAAGATCCTCAACTTTCTGGGCCTCAATCCCCTTATCTATAAAATGGAAGAAAACTAGTCCCCCATTCCACCAGGACTCAAAGAGTTAATGAATGAAATGGCTTGGCACAGCGCCTGGCATGGAGTAGGCATGAGATAGAAATGACGGTTCTCAGAGCCAGGCGTCCCCCACTCCGGCCCGCTGGCTGTGCACTCCCCCAACAGCAGGTGCCTCCACCTGACTTCCTCCTACTGCCCCAGGCAGCTGGCTGAATTCCTGGTCTGCCAGCTTGGCCCTCTGCCATTTAGGGATTGGTCTGTCTACATTCTGTGTTTGCCTCCAAACAGCCTGGCCCTGACACATCATGTCCTTGCCTGCTGGTCAAACTGCAGACAGTCATCACTGGGGCAACTGAGGACTCCTCTGGGTGTAGTGACAGGACAGTGGGCATCGGGTGAGGGGCAGTGTCCAGGGTGCCCACAGGACCGGGACTGCTGCAGGAGCAAAGGCGAGCAGGGGCATGGGGCAGGGAGGTGAGGCAGGGCGGGGAGGTGGGCTGTTCCGAGGGCCTGCCTTGAGGATTTGGGGAAGTCTGTATTTTTGTTGCATTTTTTAAAAGGCAAAGAGAGTTTTTCTCTAACCAAGGCATGCAGATTTCAAATGCCAGTCTTCTTTGGCAGGTCATTCGACCCCAACTAAAGTCAGAGTCCTTAAACTTTTGGGGAAGGGCCTATATGGTTCTATTTTGAAGCCTTGAGTTATGGGGCTGGGGACCCAGAGCGGGCACTCTGGGACCTAATAGACATTCCAATAGTATGTCTCTCCTTTATTGTAATTAATCGTTAAATGCCTGACTTCCCTCCAAGATGTCAAGGTCAGGTATATTCAATGCTAGCCACATAGTCTAATTATGAGTTATCTTTTAACGAGCGCTTATACCAATCCTGAAGTAGGTTCTACTAGGATGCCCATTTTTGGATGAGGAAACAGATTCAGAGAGGTTAGGGGGCCCGGCCATGATCACACAGCTGGAAGTGGCATGATTGAGATCTGACCCCTCAAAGGCCCGTTTTCTGAACTATGTCATACTCCCTCCACAGTTCGTTGCATGACAGTGATGACATGCGGTGGTGGCCGAATGTATCAACAGGAAAGGGTTTGAACAGCTCACCTCTGCCAGCTGCAACTGTTTGTCAGGGGCAGGAAGGGAGAGGGTGACCTGGGGCCAACCCATCTGGAGTTGGGGTCAGGCGTGGAGATCCACCGGAGAGTCAGACTCTCTGGTGGGTACTGGAGCCACCCAGGTGGTTTGCAGCTTCCTCATTGGATGGCAGAGTCTGGTCTCCAAGGCAAAGCTCCTCCCATGGGGGGAAGTGCCCTCTCCAGGGATGAGTAGCCTGGATTTTTGGGGAACCCTTCCTCCCCCCCTCACTTCCTTGCTCATTGTTGTCTCTCCCTCGGGATCCTGTAGAATAAGTGGAGTCGCCTGGTGCTCCATTACATATTTGGCGAATGCATAATATAAAGATGTGATTCTGGCCCTTAGGGAGTTTAACACGAGCTAATATTTCTGCCCTCTCTCCAGGATTTTCCTATTATTAACATCTTACACGATCGCGGTATATCTGTCAAAGCTAAGAGAACAACACTGGTACGTGAGTGTTAACTCAGCTCCAGATTTTGTTTGGCTTTCATGGTTTTCCGCTTGTGTGCTTTTCCTGTTCCAGGATCCAGTCCAGCACCCCTCACTGCATGTAGTCGTCCTGTCCCCTTGTGTCCCCTGGTCTGCGACAGCTTCTCAGTCTTTCCTTGGCTCTCACGACCTTGAGAGTGTTGAGGAGTAATGGCCAGGTGTTTTGTAGAATGTCCCCTTCATTTGGGTTTGTCTGATGTCCCTCCCTCTCATGACGAGACTGGGGTTATGGGGTTTTGGAAAGAGCACCATGGAGGCGAAGTGCCCTTCTCGTCACATCTTATCGGGGGGACGCGACATTCGCATGGCATCACTGGCGATGTGAACCTTGACTACATAATTAAGGTGGTATTTGCCAGGTCTCTCCCCTGCGAAGGTGAAGAGCTGACATTTAAGTGCTCAATATGTACCAAACACTGTTGTGGGCGTTGGCTTATTTAATTCTCACAACCGCCCAGGGAGGAAGAGCCTCTTACCACGTCCATTTTAAGATGAGGAAATAGACACAGAAAGTTAAAGTAGCCTGTGCAAGGTTATGGAGCAGGTGTGTCTTGATCTCAGAAACCTGGCTCTAGCGCCCACGTTTTAATCACTACTCCATATGTCTGTCCTGGCCTAAGCACGCTCACTGGCCACCTGAAGTCCACAATGGCCTCTTCTTGTTTCTTCTCTGACCTCATCTACTACCCCACAACCCTCGGTCACTCTGCTCCAGCCACACTGGCCTCCTTCCTGCTCCATGCACATGCCAGGCACACTCCTACCCCAGGGCCTTTGCACGTGCCTCTCCTGTGTTCAGAGTGCCTTGTGTCACTCAGGCGGCTCTTCTGATTTGCCCCGCCTCCTTCAGGCCTTTGCTGAAACGTCTTCTCAGCGAGGTCTTTCCCTATAATCTTATTTAAAATGCCAGCACCCACCTCCCAACACTGTCTAGCCTCTTGCTTTATTTCTTACCTACCACTTATTAGCATTTGACCCTCTTGATTTTATTTATCTGTTTGCTAATTATCTGTCTCCCTCGACTAAAATGTAAGCCCCACGAGAAGAGATTTTGGTCTGTCTCGTTCACAGCTGTTTTTCCAGTGCACGGAACAGTGGCCGGCACAGAGTAGGGGTTCTAGAAACATCTGTACACAAATGCCCTGGGTTTCCTGAATCCAGGGTCCCTTCAGCATCAGATCCTTGAGGAGAAGGTCCAGAGACAGAATCCCATGACACACTGTCAGAGACCTGTGGACTGACATTGATTCCTGTATTAGCACCCCTTGAATTGGGTCATTTGACAGATTATAGATTTACTTAGCCATCCAATCCCTCAGCCCTGACCTGTAAGCTCCACAAGTAAAGGAGGTGAGTCTATTTTGTTTGCTCTTGTGAACAAAATATATTTAATACATTGCCCTGTACACACCAAGTGCTCAAGATCTTTGTTGGGGGAGGGGAACATCGAAAAGAGCAAGCAATGACACAGTCTCCTCTAAAGTAATTTACAAACTATCTTTTTTCCTTATGGTGCTTGTTAATTCCCACAGACCCTTTCTCAAGGGCATCACAGACAATAGAGGGGTAACCTTGGCCTTGGGAACATGCATTTAACAAAATCACTCCCCGCCCCACACACACTTCATGGTGGGGAAACAGCATCTGTTTATATACAAATATCTTAGTGTCATGATCGATTAAAAGGAACGAACAGAGAGAAATCAGATGATGCTCCACAGGGGGAGCAGTGAAATATTTTGCAATTTAATGTATTTATACGTACGTAGCTTGATCAGAGGCTCTGGGGAAACTGGAGTGAGTCTGGTGGTGTGAGCAGGGAGTAGAAAAATAGATTCCTTTCTTCCCTCTCTGTGGAGTTCGTGCGGAAAATTGGGGCTCCAGGAGCCTTTAAAAATGATTTTTGGTGCCTACCGTATGCCAGGCAGGAGCTTTACACCAAAATATTGCATTGCATCCTCCCAGTGATCATTTCCTGTCATTTGCAGCAGAGGAAATGGAGGCACACGGCAGGCAGGTGACTTGTCCATGGCTGCAAAGCTGGTCAGGAGAAGAGCTGGGACAGGACCCTAGCCTGTCTGGCCTCTCCTCCTTGCACTGTCTCCAGGCTCTAGTCTTCACCTGATCTGTCCTGTCTAGTTTTGGGGTCTACTGTCTTCTGCAGTAGAGGTAATCATCAGATCATGCCCTGAGATAGTGGAATGGTCTAAGAGACCTCTCAGATACCTCTTGCATGTCCTTCCTTCTCCAGAAGTCCTTCCAGGTCTTTGATTCCTGGGCCAGGTGCCCCAAGATGGCTGCCCAAGAGGCTTGTGTCACTGTGTGTTGGTGACCCTGGCCAGCATGGTTGCACCACAGAGGCCGGGGACAAAAAAAGAGCAGGGGAAGAGACCAGGGAGAGACACGCTCTTGATTCGCATGTGTCAGCCTCAGCTCTGGAAATGAAATGCCTTTTAATTTCATCGTCTGCTTTTCTTTTTTCCCTCTGTGATTCTGTCTGGTGCCAGGAGGCCCTTGGCCACAGGGTACGAGTTTAACAAATCCAATAAAACCTTTATCTGGCTGGCTGCTCACTCCCTGGAGCTCAGCTGGCCTGAGAGACATTACCTCATTCACCTTCTCACCTGTGTGCAGGGCAGGGTGGGGCGGGGGCCAGGAGCAGGGTCTGCTGGGTGGCTGGGACAAACAGAGGCCATGGAGGCCTACACCACTCACAAAGGTGACAGATGGTGCCTGGGGCAGTGTCCCAAGACCTGAATGCTGGTCTCAGCTCTGCCACCAATTCTCGGTTGGACTTTGGGCAATCCCTGGATACGTCAGATCTTCGTTTTTCTTCTGAGAAGAGGCAGGATTAGATTAAGTTAATGGGTTTTATGTATTTAAAGCAGTGAAACCCAATTTCCCCAAGTAGACTAGGCTATGCAAGTCTCACGTTGGATGGCTCTGGCCCTACTGCTCTGAACTTTTTGTATTTTTTTTAAGATGGTAGGCTTGTTTCTGCTTCGGGACCTTTGCACTGCCTGTTCCTTTTGCATGAATATCCTTGCCATAGAATGATCTGTGCATAGCTGACATTCAGAAGCCAGCTCAGATGTTACTTCCTCAGAGCGCTTTCTCTGAGCCTGTTTAATGATGTCCTGCACCCCAAGTCCTTCCGCACCCTATCCCTATTCTACTGTGTCCTCAGCGCTTATCACTCCTTGATGTTTCCTTGTGTCTCTGTAGCATGTCAATGGTCTGTTTTCCCCACTAGCTTACAATTTCATGAGGATAGCTTTGTCTCCTATTTCACTGCTCTATTCATAGAAGCAAATACAGTGAAGGTACTCAATAAACACCTGATGAATGAATGAATGAATGAATGAATGCCCATCAACAACAGGTGAAGATGAGGCTGCTCTGGGTTGAAACAGTTTGTGTACCCCACTGGCTGGACCACCCCTTCCTGACCTCCCTCCTCCCACGGTCTTTGAGGCCCCTTCCCGCCCTGCCCCCATGTCGGGGTGCCACGAAGCTCAGTTTGTAAACCTCTTGGGTTTGATGATCTTGAAGGCTTGTAGCAGCTCTGACGATCCCAGGCCAACTCTGAAACAGTGGTACAGCCAAGAAGTGCTGGGGTTTCAGAGAAGGACAAGGTGAGGAAGGGTTTTAGTCATCTCTGAGAAGGTGGCCCTTAAACTGGTTTGGAGATTTAGGGATGCCGAAAGGAGACTTTGAAGAGGGAAGAAGAGAAGCAGAGGCTGGGAGTGGGGGATGTGGGCCTTTTCCAGACAACCATGAGCCAATAAGGTCGGTAGAGGTCGGGGAGATTAATGGTAAAAACTGCACATGAGCAGCTGTCAGAGGGCTTTGAGTGCTAAGACAAGATGATTGTGCCTGATTTGTGACACGGCAGAGGAAGTTGGCACTGAAGCTTAGAGCAGGAGAGTAGAATCATGAGGGCCTTGCTCATGGGCGATAAAACGGGGAGGGCAGAAATGGAGGCAGGGAGACTGGGAAGGAGGCTGAGAGGTCGTGAGGCCTGGGCCAAGGCAGTGGGGATGGAGTGAGGGATGGGATTCAGGAGAGAGAGGAACTAAGAATGGAGTCTATTTGGCAGTGAGTTCGTGTGGTGGGAAAGGAAGAGGGAAGAGACTAAGACAGCGTTGAAGTTTCCTACCAGCTCATGGGGTTAGCGCTCTGGTCCAGGAATCGTTCTGGGTGACGGTGTTGGCGGGGATGGTGGGGGAGGGCTGGGCTTGTGGACGGGGGTTCCCCCCATCCTACCTCAGGCTGGGAGGGTAAGGCTTCGCAACTCAGCTCCTCCCCACCTCAGGCTGTCTGGGCAAAGTGGAGAGTTTGGGGTGGCTCTCCATGCAGGCCCCGGGATTAATGCTCTAATGGTCACCTGGGAGCCTTGGCAGGGAGCGGGGATGACTCAGTGTTGACTCATCCCCACTGCAGAGTGAGGCACTCTGTGGAATGGGCTGGGAGGGCTGGGCCAGGGCCACCACCTCCCACTGTAGGGCTGGCATGTGATGGGCACGTCTGCGGTGACCTGAATTTCCTAAGGTGCGGGAACTGGCTCTTCATTGTCTCAGCCCCTCCGGTTGCCCCCCTGCCCCTCCTCTCCAGCACGAACCCTGAGCGCTCCACCATTCTCCCAGTTAGACCGAAAACCAGTTCCCAGGAGGAATCAACTCATTTAAGGGCATGTTCTATTTAGAGGCATGTTTTAGAGTTTGGGGGTGCTACCTTCAGAGTGTGCCCCGACTGCCACAAATGGAGGGCATTCTTTGATTATCTACGGTGTGTTCTGGACCCTGGGGAAAATGTCCTGGAATTGGAGGACAGATTTTGGAATTCTGGGTTTGTTTCCAGAACTCTGGGCTCTTTTTCAGAATTCTCGTGGGTGTTTGAGAAGCCTAGGGTGTATTCTGGAATTCTGGGACATATTTCAGAACTCTGGGGGCTTGCTGGAGTGCCGGGCTGGCTCCCCATCATTCACCTCCTTGGACTTGTCTTATCTGCTGTGATCTGTCAGAACACATGGTTACAGGGAGGCAGTTGCTATGGCAACGGTAACCATGGGGTGTATCAACTTCCAGAATTCACTCTGAGCCTGTGACATTTTAGCTGGTGGAGAACCACAGTTAGCTCCCGAGAGCCCGATGAGCAGAGATTCTTGCCAACCCTGTCTTTGTGCCCCCTCCCCCGCCCCAACCTCAAATAACCTCCCTCCAGGCCCAGGGATCTGGCTGCTCCACACCCCCTTGGGCAAATGCATATTCAAAAGCAGCCAAAATGTGTATTCAGATCTTATAACTTCCACCTGCCTTGCTCCATTTAAATGCATCGGCATCTTCTGTTTGCCCCATTTATCTGCCAGGAAAGTGAAGGGTAGTTCCAGGAGCTGAGAATAAGTGCTTTTTCTGAGTTGCTTTGATCTCCTAAGTGGGGTAAGAGAGTGACAGGGAGGGGGTTGGGCACTGGGCTCCTCTCTCTATAGGTTTGGCCCCTCAGACAAGTCTCACAGAATGCTAACACGCTGGAGTGCATCTGCCGAGACCGTGGCGGAGGGAGGGGAAGTGACAGCAGACAAGTGGCAGAGGCAGGCCAAAAACCAGGCTGGGTTTTCCTCCCCAGTGGCTGTGTTCTTTACCAGTAGGGCACGGGCCCCCGCTGCCAGCTCCTCCCTGGGGCTCCATGGGTAGGCTTTTCTGCCTGAGCCCGTGCTGCTATCTACAAAATCTCAGACTGTCACGTGTAGACGATCCTTGAGAATCACCCGGGCCCCACGGATCGGGGAACGGAGACATCCCTCAGACGGTTGCTTAGTGGCAGAGCAGGGACCTGAATTTCAGGCTCCCAGTTCCCAGCCCAGAGCCCTTGCTGTCACCCTCACCTCTCCCACCCTGTGTGATTCATGCATGCATTCATCCATCCATCCGTCGTCCAAATCTGTCCATCCATCCATCGTCCGTCCGTCCAAATCCCGTCCGTCACTTGTCGTCGCATCCGCTCGTCCATCCGTCATCCGTCGTCCGTCCATCCCGTCAATCCCGTCCGTCCCGTCCGTCGTCCATCCGTCGTCCATCCGTTCGGAAAAATATTGGGAGTACTTGCTGAGTGTCCTGTACCACCTTGGCCTGAGTGATGGGAAGTTCACGATCGGGCCGTCTGTCTGTGATCCTGGTCTACCCCAGCTCATTCATCTCCCCTTCTGCCAAACATCCCTCTTCCAGACCAGCACGTGCCCGTCCCTGTCCCATCCCTCATTTCCAACGCACCAAGCTCCTTCTAGTTTCTGCCTTTTTCTCCTGATGGCCCCCCTTTAAGGTCCATGAAAGAGCTCTGTCCTCTGCAAAGCGTTTTCTCACCACCCCAGGCCTTCTTAGTTCTTTCTCCTATGACCCTTTCATAAGGAACTGCCCAAATGAGCTCCTATTGATTTGCTTCTCAGTTTTGTCCAGTCACTCCTTGAGAGCAGGCCCCATGCTATTTTGTTCCTAGTATCACTGCTGATATGTTACATTTTGGCAGTGCCATGATGTAAAGAAAATGCCACGAGGTGCGGAGTCGGACAAGGTGTCAAACCTTAGCTTTACAGATGAAAGGCTGTGTGATCTCGAGCAAGTCACTGAACCTCTCTGAACCACAGAGGGGTATGGTGCAGATTCATGAGCTGATGCCTTTGAAAATTCTAAAGTGCTGACTGAACAGGAGAAGTCCTCTTCATTTCAGGATATATTTCCCTCTGTGCCACTTGGGCTTGTGGCCTTAAATATTTGCCGATAGCTTAGGGCAGGGGTGCCTAACACTCCTGGCTCTGGCGCCGGTATCTCTGTGGCCTGTTAGGAACCAGGCCGCACAGCAGGAGGGGAGTGGCAGGCGGGAGCGGAGCTTCATCTGTATGTGCAGCCGCTCCCCAGCGCTAGCATCACCGCCTCAGCTCCACCTCAGATCATCAGGCGTTAGATTCTCATAGGAGCACCGGTCTCTGGTGCACCGGTCCCTGGGGACCACTAG
Organism: Pteropus medius; assembly: GCF_902729225.1. Taxonomy (NCBI): domain Eukaryota; kingdom Metazoa; phylum Chordata; class Mammalia; order Chiroptera; family Pteropodidae; genus Pteropus; species Pteropus medius. Next base: position 736,085 of record NW_024354503.1, on the reverse strand, counting down.
CTGAAGGAATAGACACCCTTATCCTCCCCTACTGCTCAGCCCCCCTAGAGGGGAGGCCTGCTTCAGGGCAATCTCCCAAGAGGGATCTTGCTCAACAGCCTTTTACTTTTCAGTCTCCTCTCTTCAAGTAACATGCAAGACCATGGTGGGATAGGTGGGATTTTTTCCTCTCAAGCAGACTCATCTCCTCAATTGGTTGAGGGTGGGGTGAGGCTGGGACGGCCCTTCCAGTATTTCCCAAGCAGCCTTGGCTTCCTTGGGGACAACCTCCTGTCTGGGAACCTGGGAAAGCCCTTTGCCCTTGACCCCTCCCGTGGGCTCCTGACTTTAATCTTCACCGTGTTTTCCTTTCCTAAACTGTGGCTGCCACACTCCTCGGGGGCCGCGGGAGGAGGTCTGTGCCTTAAGCACTTTAGTCTCCACTGCTCTTTGGTCCGTGTTTTCCAGACCTGAGATCTCTTTACATCACAGTGGTTCCAGGAGAAAAACTCAGCAAGGTCTTTCCTCATCTGGACATAAATCAAAACACAGACATGTGACATGCGTCAGCCTGCACCACGCGTCTGCATGTGCCCACCGCATATGCAGGCCAGGTATGCACATGAAGGCACATAGTCATATGCGATGGGCACGCACAAGGCCTCACATGTGTGTTCGCCTCCCTGCGGGGACACAGCTCGTGTCCATGTCCCCAGCCTCGGTGCTTAACTGCTTTTACCTTTCCCACTCGTAGTGGGTGTCTACTCAGCTCTACACAGGTGGGTAGATTTACACATGTGCCAGCACAGAGAGGGGTGTTCTGTCATGGGTGCGCGTTTACCATGGGCACACACATGTGTCTATCTGTGTAAAAATGTAGACCTGTGTTGTGTCCATGTGCCACCAAGATAATGATAACAGCTGATGGGTACACACCTATGTGCCAGGCACTGAATCCTGGGGTGTTAATTCATTGAGCCCTTACGACATGATGACATACTCATGGCTGTATTATCGTTCTCATTTTCATGGATATGGAAACTGAGGCTCAAGGAGGCTTCGTAACTTGCCCAAGTACTCACAGCTAGGACATAGAGGGCCGGGGTTTGAACCCAGGCACTTGGCTTCACAATCCACAGTCATAACCATGATACTAACTTAGTAATGAAAGTCTGTATTTGCAGGCACTGCCAGGATTAAGCCAGTCCCTAGCCTGGGCCTTTCCTTCTCATGCGAGTGCATAGGGCGGCTCGCCCATGCGTGTGATGACAGAGGATGGTGGGTGTGTCTGCTTTGCCCTTGGGAGCTGCCAGGAGGAGCATTTTAGCTTTTTGGGGGCCGGTGCCCTGCGGCTCCTCAGCCCACCTCTCCAACACTGACCCCCTTCCATTGCATTTTCTTCTCTCAAAGCCCAAGTCCCAAGGCCCAGCTGAGCCCCACCAGGCAGGGACTGGAGAACCAGGCCTTTCTCCCCAGCACTGGGTCTTCCCTAGTAGTTTGCAGCTCTTCAGGCCCCTGCCCCATCATGCTCCCGATCCTACCCTCATTTCCTCTTGTTGAGGTCACTTTTGAGGATAGACGCCTTCCCCATGAGGCCATCTGGACCAGTCTGATGGAGTTTGGGGTCCCTTCCCCAAGCACCTACAGCGTGGCTTGGGATCTCTCTGGATCCTACTACTGGCTCTGCTGCTGCTTAGCTCTGTGACTTTAGGCAAGTTTCTTAACCTCTCTGAGCCTCAGTTTCTTCATCTGCAAAATGAGGATAATTTAGCATCTACCTCCAAGAGTTACTAGGAAGATTATATGAGTTAATACATGGAAAAGCCTAGAACTACACCTAGCACTTAGCTACTACTATCACCATCATCATTATCATCATCATCATCATCACTGTCATTCTAGTCTTTACTGGCATGCTGTGCCTGGTTATTTGTCAGCTTTCCCAGGCAGGTGGTATGCTCTATAAGGGTGGGACCATGACTTATTTCTCCTTCTTTCCCAGGCCCTGGCTTGGTCCCTGGTGCATTGTTGATGCCACTCGATGTTGATTGAATGTCTGAATGAAGGGGCCCGGTTCTTTTCCCAGCGGATCAGTTCTCTCCATGAGTGGGATAAACCCTATCACTCTGTCTTAGGGGGTGGGGTGAAGCTGCCTGCTCTATGCTAGCGATGCAAAGTAGGGCAGGCCTCCCCAGAGGGGTTGCCATGGCAACAGGGAAAGTTCTGCTCAGAGATAGACACACACAGGGTTGGTTGGGAGGCGCGGCTGTGTTGCCTGCCTAGAGTAAGGGAGACAGGCTGTTGAAATGGCTTTCAAGCCTCAGTGACTCATCTGCAAAATGGGGACTAAGCTCCTAGCTCATGATCAGGGTCATATTTCAGGGGGTCTTGGTGGAGAAGGCTGTTGAGAGTTGCAGAGAGTCATGCCCGTCTTCGCTGCTTTAAGACCATCTTCTCCATCACATGGAAACATCAGAAGAGAAAAAAACATTGCTTTATTCACCACTGTGCCCCTAGCACCTAAAAACAGTGCCTTGGTATATAGTAACTGTTAATAAATATTTGCTAAATGAAGAATTAGTCAAATAAGGAAGCGGGGACTTCTCAAGGTCCCACCCCCACCCAACATCTGGAATTCTACCAGGCACTGATTATGAGCTGTGGTCTACATTAGAGATCCCTTGACACCATTTTTGACCTACCTAGACCCACATGGACCTCTGAGTACCACCTCCTACCCTAGTTGTGAACTACGTGAGGGCAGCCAGGGAACTGGGCTCCATTTGGCCTTGGGACACTTGTCCTAGACTGGGATTCCCAGGCGTGGAGGATAACAGAAGCTTGGGGTAGGAGTGTGGGAGGTGGTCTCGGTGGATATACAGAATGCACGTTCCTAACCCCCTTCCCAGTCCTGCTAAATCTGACTCCCTGGGGCGTGGCCTGGCATTTGGGGTTGTAACAAGCTCCCAGTAGATTCTGGTTGGTGGCCGGACTTGGGGACTTCTACTCAGGTCATGTAGCCTCCTGCAGTTGAAGGGTCAGCCCGGGGTCTGGCGCTTCTTGTACATCCCGGCAGACTGAGGTCCCAAGAGGGGCGTGACTTGGCTTGGTGGAACTCTGGCACTCCTTTGCCCTTGGCCTCTCTGCTTCAGCTCCTCCATCAACACTCATGGTGTCCACCTGGCCTGGCTTTTCTGGCGGGCTGACTGTTGCAGCTCTCACCTGTGCATCCTGGTCGTAACACTCGGCAGTGGGGAAGGAGGCAGATCGTTGCCCTAGACAGCCCTGAGTTTGCAGCTGGGGTCTACTTTTTGGCTTCTTGCACATGTGCCTTAACCTTCTTGAGCATCAGTCTCTTCTTCTGCAAAATCAGCAGAGTGTGACCCCTTTTGTTGAGAAGTGGGTTGGCGAGGACTTTGTAACCAGGGAGTCCTGATTTGAATCTCGACTCCACTGGGTTGACAGCTGTGTGACCTCAGGCAAATGACTTCACCTCTCTGAGCTTTGGCGTCCTCATCTGTAAGATGGGGGAGAGGAACCCCAACTTCATGGAAGTCACTGTGAAGATTAAGTGTGATGGAGCCCATGAAGCACATAGTAGGGGGACTCAGCTAGAATGAATGCCCTTTTAAAGAAAGGCAGGGAGGCAGTGATTCAGATGTCTAGTCTGGTCCACCCCAGCCCTAGAGAGAAGTTAGAGAGAAGGCCGGAAGGCTCACCTCTGTATCCAAAGAGCAGCCCAGAGCAGGGCCAGTGGAGGGGCGAGATGTTTGTTCGCACAGCCAGAGATGCCGAGAGGCCCCTGGTGTCTGTCCATTAGCCAGTTCCTGCTGAGTCGGAGGGAGTTGAAGGCTGCGGAAGTGATGAGCCATCGCAGCTGTGTGGTACTTTCTCTGCTGAAAAGCAGTTTCCAACTCGTTATCTTAATGTGTCCTCACAATAACCCTGGTAATTGTTAGCTCAGGGATCAGGCTTCCTGTTTCAGATGGGGAGACAGGGAGATGGGAGCCCAGAGAGGTCAACTGGCTCGGCCAAGGTCACACAGCACAGCAGCGACCAGAGACAGAGAAGGTGGCGGCCGATTGTGTTTCTAAAGGATAGTGACAAGCTACGGGTCACCCCATCTAACTGCCGCTTGCTGCAGTGCTCTGAGGCCAGATGTCTGAGTTCAAATCTTGCCTCTGCCACTTCTTAAATGTGAGCCTGGAGGAAGTCACTGAACCCCTATCAGCCTGGGTTCTTCGTCTGTCGAATGGGAAAAATAATAGTACTTATCCCACAGGGTTCTTTTTGGGAGCTGCCCAGTCAGTACATATAAAGCATGTGCCTAACACATGGTGGATTCACTAACTTATGTATAGATTATCTGCTCCCAGATGACACGTACCCCTAACGTAGTAACATTATCTGCCTGGGCCTCGATTTCTTCATCTGCCAAATGGACACTTGTTGTGTGCCAGGCATTGTGCTAGGCCCCTGTGAGTCAGGATTTCATTTACTGTTAGCAGCAATCCCTGAGGTCATTCCTTTTAGTCTCCTTGTCCAGATAAGGAAGCCAAGATGCAGAGAAGTGAATGGATGTGTCTGTAGTTACTTGACTAGTGACAAAGATGCTCCAACTCAAACTCAGACCTGAGATTCCAGCGCGAACGGCCCCCAAGCGTGCCTGCGCCTCCAGGTCGCCCTCCGGGGAATCTTTAGGGCTGATCAACTGGCCTGGGGACTTTGGAGTCTGGGGGCCAGTGCCTGCCTGGAGGCTGGAGCAGCAGGATCTAGCCTCAGGTGGATACCTTTCCCATTCCCCCCTGCAGAGGGAGGCCGGTAGGCCCCAGGTCATGGCGGGAAGGCCATTAGCTGGGCCTGGGGTCCGACTGCTGGTAATGACCCTATTTTCATATGGCAGCAGCTCACCATCTCTCCTCTCTCCCCACCGCGCTCCCGTCTGCTCCCCGGGCCCCCATTCAGGAAGGAGGCAACAGCAGGTTATGTAATGGGGAGTGGGTTATGTAAGGATGTAGCAGGTCCTGGTGGGACTCAGGGAACAGAGCAGTGCCCCCCTCCCCCGGCCCCTGCTCTCAGCCCCCAGCAGAAGTCTCTGGCACAGGGCCAGGCTCCTGTCCTCACACCGCTCAGCTGCCCAACTGGGACTGAGAAATGCAGCCAGGACTGGGGCAGGAGTGGGCAGGGCGAGGTGGCCAGAGCGTCAGGAATCCCAGCCTGGGACCCGGCTCTCTGGTGAACTGGGCAAATCCCTTCCCCTCTCTGGGTCTCAATTTCCCTTTGTGGAAAACTGAGGAGGGGCGGCTTAGGAAATCTCCAGGGGCCCTCCCCTCCCAGTTTCAGGGGTGCTGTTCTCCCACCTTGGAGTGAGAGGTCCGGATTTGTGGATTCTGACTCTCTCTGGGCCCTAATTTGCTTGTCTGTCTAACAGAAAGATAATATCCACTGTCGGCTTCATTGGTGCCAGATGCGCCTGGACTTTTGGGGTTCTGGTGAGTGAAGCCAGGGCATCTCATCCCCTCCTCTTTCCTTTGCTCTCCGATTGAGTCCTCAGAAACCAGCCACAGTGACAATGAAGGCAACTACCATTGATTGGTCAAGCCCTACGCTAAGCCCCTTTTCATGCATCGTCCCGCCTAATTTTCACAAGAGCCCCGTGAAGTATGCACTTTCATCACCTCTAGTTTACAAATAGGGGCTGAGGCTCAAAGAGGGCAAACGGCCTACCAAACTGACACGACCGGTCGGCGAGTGGCCAAGCCAGGATTTGATTCCAGGCTCATCAGACTCGAGAGCCCATGCCACGGTGAGTCTGCGCAGAACTGGACTGGTTCCCTCTGGGGACCAGGGAACTAGGTATGGCCAGATGGTGTAAACAGGCCTGTTCTGTGGTCTAGGCTCTGAGGAATGTCCGTCCCCCTCACTAGCCACCCCCGGGCCTCTCTGGACTCCCCATCCTCTTCGTTCCCTCTGTGCTGCCCACGGTGGCCACGGCGGCATCTGTGAAGTGGGCAGCACAGCCTGCAGGCTGTGTGGGCAGTTGGCACCGAGGGGACATGGGCATTTGTATTTTTAAACCCAGCTCGGGCCGACCTCTGATGTCAGCTCAGATGAGGCCGAGGGGTTTTCTCTGGGTACCGCTGACCCTGAGCGGGAGAGCTGGGGACATCACTGGCCTCAGGAGGCATTCTGCCAATATGTAGGGCTGTTACCAGCTAGGGAGATGCTTAGCACTGGCTGGAGTCTGTGCCCCTCGGACCCTGGGGACCCCAGGGAGCTTGAGCAGGGGTCATGGGAGCAGTGGGCAAGTCAGAGGCGAGGAAGTAGGAAAGTAGGGGGAGCAGGAGAGGAGGGAGGAGAGTGGAAGGAAGCAGAGGGGCTGAAGCAGGTTCGAGGGCCCTGAGAAAGCTTAGAGTCCGGCTCACCCACTCTGAGATGGGGAAGCTGAGGTCCTGAGAAGGAAAACATCCGGGTCACATATGAGTGCAGATCAGGAAGCTGCAGGGGATGGTAGGTCAATAAAAGTTCTTTTATGGGCAGAGGCCAAGTTTCCACTGGGTCTTCTCTGATACCACTGTGATGGAGGGGAGGTGGGGGGGAGAGGTGCTTCCTTATAGCCTGGTGAAGGCGAAACCTGAGCTCCCCACTTGGCCTTTTCTGTTGGGGTTGGGGATGCGGCTATGTTTTTTCCCACGGTGTTTGACTGGAGTTGGGTGGTTATTGTTTAGAAGGTTTCTATGTGCTAGGTTCTTGATTTTTCCTGGTCCTTTGGCTACTGAGAGCAAGCCTTTCTTAGGGCTTTTTTGTCTGCTTCCAATGGCATTTCCAGGTTGATGGCTTCTTCGGCACCCAGTCTGAGATATATAAGAAAAAAAGAAAAGTCAAGGGACACGCCACGGTGTCATCCTTTAGGTCCCTAGCCAGTCTGCCTTCTTCTCTCCACCTTTCAGGATCTGCTTATGTTTGTTTTAGATAAAACGTCCAAGGTTCTTAGCTGTGCGTAGCGGGAGAAATAGCTTGGTTCTCCATAGTGTTTTAAAGAAAAGTAGATCTATTTTTATCTACTTGGTTAGAAAGTACAAAGAGATAAATGTGTTGAATATAATTTGGTATCTGTAAGATGAAGCCGAAAATAAATATCTGATTGTTTGCAAAGTTTTGGTCTGAGGAGCATGCTATGGTTGGTGCACCGTTGGCTGGCGTTAGATTTTGACCAGGAGAGCAGAGCAGCCCCACGCAGCCACTGCTGCACATGTGATAACGGTGTGATAGGCGATGGTGCGTGGATAGGCTGATTTAGACCTAGAAGAGGACAGTCCTGAGCTACCACCTAGGGGGAGTACAGACGGCCCTGAGGAAAGTACCCTCACTGGGGTTGGGTTGGGGGAGGTCTAAGTGGGATGGGGGCGGGGGACGAGGGGTGGGGCGTTTTGTATAAATGTGTAAATCCACACATGTGTGTGACAGTGTGGAGGAATGCAGGCCTCTGTTTCTTTTGCTGACCTTGCTCAGGTTTCTGAAGGTAATAAGTTGTTGGTTTATCCTGTGCCTAATAGTACTAGGCACATAGTAAATGATCAATAAATATGTGTTGACTGAATGGATGAATGAATGAGCGAGTGAGTGAATGAGTGTTTATCTGTATCATCTCACTTAGTTCACTAGCTGTTGTTGCTGACTGGAGGTTCCTTATCGATGGAGAAAAGTTGGAGGCTCACTAACTTGGGGCTCTGGGTAAGTGGCCTATGGGGCACCCTTAAGGCAGCCGTGCATAGAATTTCATACTTAGAGGATTAGCAACCCAAGAGAGAAGAGGAAATCAAGGGGTCGACACCATATATAGTCATCGACCCATCCATTCACCTACCCGACCTCTGTTGGAGCCAGGTGTTGAGGGTTTTCATGCCTAGAGGGGCGGACTCGTGAGAAAGAAGAGGTGAGGAGAGGGTTAACATTTCATCCATTTATCCATCTACCCATCTATCTATCTGCTCATCTACCCATCCATCCATGCATTCATCCTCCTCATCCTCCATCCATCCATCCATCCATCCATCCATCCATCATCCATCCATCCATCCATCCATCCATTCAGGGAGGCCGGATTGTTCATGTTCATGGTCACTGAACACCAGTCTCAGAACTTTAGACTGAAAGCTATCTTTTGTGACAGCTGTCAAGGAAGGGAGGTTAATTTGCATGAACAGCCCAAGTGCATGCTGGGAGCTAATTAGTGCTTAAATGGGGATTGTTTGCAGATCCTGGAGTGAGTGGAGCCTGGGCATTTCAAGAAGAGACCTAGTCTCTAGTTTTATTTTTATTTTATTTTATTTTTTTATTTTTTTGGGCAAGGCAATCCTTGGTTGACCTCACAGATTGCAAGGACCTTGTCAGCTTACAATCCTTTATTTTTTAAAATTTTTTATTTTTTATGCCTACAGCACCCGGTCTTCCTAGGTGGTCTCCCATCCAAATACTAACCAGGCCTGACCCTGCTTAGCTTCTGAGATCAGATGGGATTGAGCTTGTTCAGAATGGCATGGCCGTAGACGAGGCCTCTCTAGTTTTAAAGAGAGATGGGGAACAGATGAGACACAGCTACTCTCATGAGCAAAACACCTGGATTATATACTTATTAATCAGTTTATGCTAGCTAGAGTATAAGGCAGCAGATGGAATGATCTGAATTGGTTCTTCTCAAAAGTTCTTGAAAGGAACAGTACCCAGTTAGGCTTTCTGGCATCTTTGTTGGGTTCAGGGTTGGGTGACAAATACTTTTTGAATGAATAAATAATCTGCGAGGGGGTGACTTTCAAATGCTCCTGCCTTTGAGTAGAGACCACAAGTCGCCTCTGTGTTCCCCCTTTTCCATAAGCTGTGCTTCATTTCTCTTTGTGCTCAGTGTCTGAAACATAGCAGGTGCCAACAATTATAGAATGAGTGGGTAGACAAACAGATCCATCAGTCATGAGTGCCTACTATGTGCCAGAGGCATCATCCTAGGAGCTGAGGGTGCAGCAGGAGACAAGACAAATGCTCTGCCATCACGGATCTGTTTGGTGCTCCCCGTATTTAAAAAACAAAAGCGAGTCATACTTCTCATAGAGGCAGCCAGCAGAGGGGATTCGTGGGAACAAACCCAGTGGCCAGCTTACTATGTGTGCAAAGTTCTTTGAGCTTATGTCCATTCATGTATTCACACCTGTGCCCTTATGTGTGTCCTTGAGATTTCGCATGTGCCCACGTGCTTGAAGTTGTGTTTTGTGTGTTCTGCACAAGTTCTCACTCTCACATGGGTATTGGCAAGTATGTGGCTGGGTTCTTTTGTGTCCTTGCTCACAAGTATCAGCATAGGTGTGTGTTTGTGCTAACGTACATTGGGTGAATCTAATTTTTTATTGGGTGCTCACTCTGTCCCGTGCATAATTCTGAGCACTTTGCAGCTATTGACAAATTTCATCCTCATAACAGTCCTATGGGGAGGATATCCCCAAGTCACAGATGAGGAAATTGAAGCACAGAGAGGGTACCAAGTTGCCCAAGCATTCCTTCTTGTGACTGCAGAACATGTTTTCTTCCTAAATGTCCTTCATTTTGGGTCCACGTGGCTTAGGTATTGGTCCCCCACCTCCCCCACGTCTGGGTTGGCCATGGGATCAAGGTGTGGCAAGTCAGTGTTACTGAGAGTGTGGCCTGCAGATGGCAGCATCAAATTCCTGGGCCCCAGGTCCTGAATTAGGAATCTGTGCTTTCACAAGCCCTGCAGGTGGCCCTCGTGCACTTAAGAATCTGGACCTTGAAGCCAACCTGCCTGGCTGGGGGCTGGAATTCCAGCTCGGCACTCGTCAGCTGTGTACAACTTATATAAGCTTTCTGGGCCTCAGCGTTTTCATCCGTGAAATGGAAATAATAGCAGCCCTGACGTTTTTGAGGACCAAATAAGTTAATACACGCAGAGGCATAGAGCAGTCCCTGGCATGTGACTAGTTGCTGGAGGGTTCCCTGTCATGGGACCCAGCCCTGCCCAATGAGCATCAGCCCTGAGACTTCTGCTGGCACCATTAGGAAAATGTCTGTTTCTGCTGAGGTGAGAGGTAAGCCTGGAGCTGCTGGTGCCCACACACCACCTCCGAGGGAGAGCGTGCCCGAGAATAAGACAGCGAAGAAGGAAGTAAAGGGGACAGGGGGCCCGGAGGACGTTTTTGGAGTCCCTGGGCCATGTCTTAAGCCACCGGACTCCTGAATTTCATGAGCAAACATGTTTTGTTTGGCTTTAGCCTCTTCAAGTCGGGTTCCTGTCACTCACACATGAAGGACTCCCACGAAGTGTCTAATCTGACCCATTTTTCAAAGAAGACTGAAGAGAGTTCAAGGTCAGTGAGCAGGGGCAGGGCAAGGCTCAGCTTCCTGACTCCCAGTCTGGCACCTCTTCTTGGCTGTCTATTCCCAAAGAGTTGACTCCAAGCCTCACTTCCCAGCTCTCAGTGGTCCCGAGGGCAGCTGAAGCCTGGCCCTGCACGTCAAAGGTGTCATTGCATTTCTTTGTAGCCTCCTTGTTTGCCTGGGTGGGAGGGGCAGTAGTTCTTCCTCCCAGGGACCGAGCCCCACTGAGTCAGCCTCATCGCCAACCTGGCACATTAGCCACGTGGGGACTTTTTGATAAGGTTCCTTGGCCTTTAAATGTCAAGCAGACCTTTGCTCTGGCAGCTCCCACTCCCTCACTGTAGCTGCTGTGCCGCCCCCCCCCGCCCCCTCCCCGCACTGGCGGTGCCAAGCAAGGCCCCAAGCCTGAAGATGGGCTGAGGTCACAGGCCGGTGACCTCATGGGAAGTGGTGTGTCCAACTCCTTCCTTCCTTGTTCGAGGCATTTGTAGGGGTGTGGCAGGTCAGATGCCATTTTCTGTCCCCGCTTCCCCAGCTTGTGCACCTCTGGCTTCTCGCTTCTTTCCCCAGCCTGGCCAGGCTCTCTCTGCCTTCAGCAGTCACTCCTGTGGTTCACCCTTGACCTTGCCCAGCTTCCCCCCGTCCTATCCTCCCCCGTCCACTCTCAGCCTTCTCCTATTTCCCCAACTCAATTTCTCACCTCCTCATCTCCCAAATTCCACCAATCTCTTTGTCTCATCCCTCAGCTTTTCCACTTCCCAGCTCCTCCTTCAACTGCTCTGTCTGACCTCTCCCTATATCCCCCGGCCGCCCCAGTTCACTCCCTGACTCACCCCAAAGTCTCCATGTCTTGGCTTTTTCCTCTTCCCAGGGTTCTCCTCAATTCTTCATTCTCTCTGAATCTCCCTCCATCCTCTCCCTGCCTCAGGCAGCAGCCCCACACCTGTCTCTCCTTCCTCTCTCCCTTTCCTCCAGGTGGCCGGCTGCCAGTTGGAGACCAATGGGGTTGCCATGGGAACCACTGAGCCGCTTAGGAAGCTGCCATAGATCTAATCATGGGCTGTGAGGTTTCAAGGAACAGCTCACTTTTGGGAGGAAGAAGTGCTGACAGCCAATTAGGCTGATGCTGGTGGGTCGGTGAGGGGCCCAGAAGCCATGGAAGATGTCAGCCAAGGCAGGGCCCAGCCTCAGGGTACCTGGAGGCAGGAGGCCAGATCCACCCAGACCACACTGTCTTCTGCCGCACTGGCACTCACAGACCTTCTGGGATTTTCCGAAAGAGAACACCGATGGTCCATTTATTCTCTCCTTCTCCCCCATCACTTGCACTCATTCATTCACTCACCAAACCACCTCTCCCTTTTGATCATGTGCTCCCGAGGCCTTCCCAGCTCAGTGGGAGAGACAGAGCCTCAACCAAGAAAGAACCTCTCCCAGGGCCAGGCTCTGCTGGAGGGCATCCAGGGGCTGTGGGAGACCCAAGGAGGTGGGCGGGCCATCCGATGGGAGACAGCGAGGGGACTGGGGGATGTGCTACACACTGGATTCTTGAACTGAGTTTCAAGGAGAGACAGGAATGTGTCAGCGAAGTAAAAAGTGGGGCCTTCAGGCCCCGCAGGTTCTTCCTCTGAAGTGGGGCCATGAAATCTGCTTCTGGGTACACGAGTGAGGCCATGCCACTACTGACTGACATTTTCGCAGTGTCTGTGGGACCTTCAGAGCAGATCTTTCCTACAGCTGTGCCAGGGATGCGAGAGTGGGGTGGGGGGTCCACCAGGTCCACAGCACCCAAACCCCCTGGGGTTGGTAGTCTGTGTTTTAGGAGGGCAGGAGTGTGAGGGGATTATTTGGGGAAGATGTTCCCACCTGCTCACAATCCCCACACCACTTTAGTTGTGTAGGCGATGGGGTTGTGTAAGAGCTTTGTGGCCAGAAGGGCCGGCCAGCCTGGTGTGGTCTTAAATGGCTCTGTCCACCCCACCCCCCAACCAGGCCTTCGGTTTCTCTCATCCAAGCCAGAGACTGTTTGCACATAATTTGCATACATTTGCATGTGGCATTGCAGGGCCCAGCATAACATGTGGAAAACAACATTTTTCTCTCCAGGGTGCCTGCAGCCTGGATCACAGCCCAGGAGCACAGAGACCAGGCCTATAAAATTCTTCCCTTATTTGGCCCTTGACTCTTCTCTAGGGCATCCCTTCCGACATCCCTCCCCTTACTGTGGAGCTTGGACCCCAAGTCAGCAGGCAGAAAGGGTGTCCCAGTCAGGGAGCCTGGATTCTCCTGGTCCTGGGTCAGCAACAGCCTCACCGTGTGACATGACAAATCACTTTTCCTCTCAAGTCTCCACCTGCCTTTGTAGGAGTCCAGGATTTACAGAAAATTGGGGAGTGGAAGATGTGTACCTGAAGAAGTATCATGTCATTCATTCATTCATTCATTCATTCATTTGATTCTATTTATTATGTGCTTATGATGTACTGAAGCCCTCTGTTCTGGAATGAATAAAACCAACCATGATCCCTGCCTTCAGGGAGTTTCAGGGGGACTGGCATTAATCCCATGACCACAAAATTAACGTACAATTGCAAACTGTAATAAATGCTACATAGAGACGTGTGGTGCTTCATGGGAGCCCAGAATTAGTCTGGAAAATCACAGGAGACTTTCTGGAGGAAGTGTCCTTCAGCAGAGATGTTAAGTATAAGATGTCTTGAAGAGCCTATTAGGGAGAAGAAAAAGCATGTGCAAAGGCCCTGGGGTGGGAAGGAGCAGAGAGTGTGCAGAAGGGAGAGGAAGGTACTGTGTCTGAGTGAGCGGCTGTAAAGACAGGAAGCTGGGGCCAAGCTCGCAGGGCCTTTCTGAGGGAAAGTTGTCTTCAAAGCAATGATGCCGTTATTCTAAGAGCAGCGGGAACCGTTAAGCAAAGAAGTGACATAATCAGGTTTGCATTCTGCAAAGATGGCCTGGACTATGGTAAGAAGAATGGGCGGGTGAAAGCGGAAGCCCCAGTCAGGAGGCTGTGGGATTGTCCCGGTGGAAGAAAGCAAGTGGTTGGGTTAGGTCACAAAGGTGACCATGGAGAGAAGGGGAAGATGCTGTGAAATCGCAAGGTGGTCACAGAGGTAAGGCTTGGTGACAGCGTGAGTATTAGAGGATTAGTGCAGGAAGAGGGTGGATACAACGACCTCTAGATTTCTGAACAGCCTTTGAGCCCTTGTCTAAAATTGTAAACATGGGGCTGGGAGAAGCCCAGGTTTGTGGGCAAAGAGCAAGAATTGAGTTATGGTCATGTTGAGTTTGCATTGCCTTTGAGGCTTCCTAGTGAGAGTTGGGTAGAAGGATCTGGAACTCAGGGAAGAGGTGGATAGGGGTGTCATGTCCTCCCAACCCCCAGCCCCTGGCCCCAGGAAGAAGGATGCATCAGGGGTCCCTCTGCATTAGCACCTTCCAGAGCAACCAAGCTCATCTGTCTTTAGATTAGTATTTTTGGCTTATTTCTAATCCAAGGGCAGGAGGAACACTGGGAATGTGATAAGCATCTTTACATATCATGTATATTAAACTTGCACCCCTCCCCACTCCCCCGTATGTGGATGGTGTTTTCTGTGCCTCAAGTCAGCACCTGAAAAGGAATTCTAGGCTAATTCCAGGAGCGAGGCATATTCTGGAGCACATGGTTTGTATGCAAAAATTTAAGAATTCCTATGCTCTTTTGATGGTTTGTGGTGATGGTGGGATAGAATATTTGAAATTGGCACAATCTTTCTTATTTATTTACTTACTTACTTACTTATTTACTTATTTATTAGGCGAGGCAACCCTTGGTTGACCTCACAGATTGCAAGGACCTTGACAGCTTACAATCCCTTATTTTTAAAATTTTTTACTCCTACAGCACCCGGTCTTCCTAGGTGGTCTCCCATCCAAGTACTAACCAGGCCTGACCCTGCTTAGCTTCCGAGGTCAGACAGGATCGGGCTTGTTCAGGGTAGCATGGCCATAGACAAAATTGGCCCACTCAGGTTTCCCTGATATGGAGGAATGAGGAAAACCAGAAAGGAAGGGGGATGGGGGAAAGGATAGGAAAGGAAAAGAGGACCTATTATTTAGGAACATCTCCCAGATGCCAGACCTGAGGCTATTTTTTTTTTTTTCATTTTAATAGTATCATGCTATTTACTTCTCATAAAAGGGAGGGAGGATTAATCAGCCCATTTTACCGATGAGAAAATTGAGGCTCAGAGAGGTTAGATAACTTGCCCCAAGTTGCACAGGTACCTTGGGTTGGGACTGAAATTCTCACCCATGCTTTCCACCATATCAGTCATATCTGAAAGTGGCGTTTTAATGCGAAGCCCAGGAAGGATTTGCTTCTCTTAAGGACCAGGTGCCCAGAGGGCAGTGAGTCATACACTTTGCTGGCGCACAGCCCAGCAGGAGCCCGGCGCTGGATGGTGGGCTCTTCAGGGCTCTGGACAGTTGTACCCACAGGGTAGTGGTCTGCACCCGGCTCTCGCCCCTCACTCAGCCATCGCAGCCTCGCCTGCGGGAACTTCCACCCTCATTCTTCTCACTGTGCCTTGGGAATCTCCACAATGCTGCTCCTTTCAGAATGCCTTGTTCTGCCCTCCACCTCCCAGCTCTGGGCACACTCCCTTTTGTCCCTTGGGACCCAGCTCAGGGGACTCTAAACCCTCCCTGGTTCTCTAGGCAGAGTTGAGCCCTCCCTCTCCTGGGCGGGGAGAGTACCTAAGAGCCCCAAGGCCAGGTTCAAATCCTGACTCCTCCACTTAGGAGCTCCCTGACTTAGTGCACGTTTCTTAACTTCTGTGGGTCTCAGTCTGCTCCTCTATAAAATGGGGATCATGATGGTCCTGACTTCACAGGCTTGTGGTAGGATTAACTTAATGAGATGATGGAAAGAAAACCCTTAGCCCAGTGCCTGGCATGCAGTGAGCCCTTAATGAGCGATGGTCATTGTATGGGTTGGGGTCCACTCTTTTCTGAGTATTTGTTTACTTGTCTGTCTTCTCCACCAGGCTGGGAGCTTCTTGAAGACCAACACTTTCTTTTATTTTAGTATTCCCAGTTCCTACCACAGGCCTGACACATATTAGGTGCTTCACGGATGTTTGCCGAATGAATGGACAGGTACTAATGTCTTTATTCCATACATTTTGCTTCCCTTCTCTGCACCTAGCTTTTCAAGGTAACAACTGGGTTTCATTCTCAGTTGTGCCCTTCCCAGAGCCTGGCCTGCACACAGTAGGCACTCTGCAAAAGTTTGTGGCTCATTTCCTCAGACATCCTTTTCCCAGACAAATGGAATCCAGCCTCTGATCTACACATTCATCAGCCACCCTCTTGGGTGTAATGGATACATATTTCTTATTGCCCACATGTCTTGCCTTCCCTGCCGAGCAATGCATTAAATGGCTGTTCGACAGCTCAAGTGCACAAATATTCCTTTCAAAATTATTGCGTTCACCTTTTGTTGGCAGAACATGCCATGTGAAGCATTTCAGCTTCCTATTGAATGTGGGCGTATGATTTTTGCTTCCACCTCAATGGCACTACTTGAAGCCAAAAGGCCTTGTCAGGGTTCCAAGTACCTACTTTGCCAACTATTAGCTGGACTCAAGGAGCCAGTGCGGGGAGCTGATTCTGGGTTAACCCGAACTGACCCAGGCAGGGCTTCATTGCCATCACATTGTTATTTTTTATTGATATTAATTACTACGGTTCGTTTACATATTCATTACTTATCTCATTTACTAATTTTATTACTACTTGATATTAAGTAATTTCGTCATATTTATCATTATCTCACTTTCAATTATCATTTGCTACTTGATTAGTCATTTTAATACTAATATTAAATATCGTTTATAATTACCACCATTATTTAATAATACATTATCCACTACTCATTTCATCATTACCGCCGCGCTGATTATCAATTATCACTACCTTACTACGCCGTTATTAATTATCATTATTCAATTATCATCATGCATTTGATTACTAATTTTATCACTAAATATCACTACTATCACTTATCATCGTCACTTGCCTTCACTATCGTCCTGCCATTTTTATATCACTAATATCACTATGACATCATTTCATTTCATGATCTACTTCAATGATGCGCATTTCACTGCCATTTCACATATCTGGAACACCCGTCGCCGTCATGCCGTCACCATCACCGTCGTCATTGACAATAAGCTCAATACGCCGTCATTGCCATAATAATAATAATAATAATACCGCCGCCCACACATTAATAATACACAATGAGTCGCCCATTACAATAATAACCGTCATGCTTAATAATACACATTAATAATCGCCGTCAATAATAATAACATCATTACTAATAATAATACCGTCTTAATAATACACACAATAATAATAATAATATTACACATTGCGCCGTCATAAGGCTATACAAGGGTTGCTGCCGCCCAGTTAAGGCTACATATGGTTAAGTCGCCGCTGCCATACACCGTCATATATTGTAATTAACAATGACGTCGTCATCACAATAATTACTACTACCACCATCACTATCACCGTCGCCGTCATCATCACTATCACCACCATCGTCGTACTCATCACCAATTATCACTTATCACCACTATCATCATCGCTGCCGGCGTTTCAATTTCCTTGACTATCACCACTACTCACCATCATCACTACCAACATTGCCTTCATAATCACCAACACTGCTGCCACCGCCACCATCACCATCACTACCAACATTGTCACCATGATGACCACTGCCATCCCCACAGCCACCATCACCACCACCATTATTGCAATCATCACCTTTGTTACTATCATAATTAATAATACTATTAATTATTAACATTATGAGAACTTTATCTGTGATAGATATAGAGCTAAGCATCTACATAATTTTATTTAATCCTCAAAATGAACCTAGAGGTAGGTACATTTTTAGTTCTTGCCTCACAGATGAGAAAACTTGAGAAAGCTAGAGAGCTTAGGAAGCTTGCCCCATATCACATAGCCAGCAGGTTGTGAAGTCAGTTTTTTAAAAAAGTCAAGTCAGCAGACACTTAATGAGTGTCCGTTGGCACACAGGACACTGGGGACACAGAAATGAGTGTGCTTCCTGACTACGGGGATCTTGGCAGTTCTCTGAGGGAGGCTAGACACATATAATTAGTCTGAAGCAGCCTGAAGACCTGCTTCTCCCCGGTGGCACAGGGCAGAGCAAGGTGCCCTGCTCACAGAACAGAGGCTGGCTGCCTCCTGGAGCAGCAGAGGAGCACCCTGAGGCTGCAGCAGTGGGTGTCAGTGGTCACCTGCAGGGGGTGGCCTACGCCTCTGAGAACCATCGAGCTGAGGTTTATCATGATCAAGGGGCAAGATCATGGCTTTTAGAGCCACCCAGCTCTGGATTCAAGTCTCAGCTCTGCCACTTATGGCTGTGTGATGCTAGGCGTGTAACTCTCTGAGCCTCAGTTTCCCTATCTGTACGAGGAAGAGCACTTATCACAGTAAGTCATCTCCTCACCCTCTGGCCACACTCTCACCTCGGCCACTCCCGGCCAGTTCCGCCCCCATGTCTTTGCACACGCTGTGATCTGCCCTGATGTTGTTGTCCTGCCTTGCCTGCGGGACAAAGGTCTCAGCCTTCTGCATGATGGGCACCTCCTCAGGGAAACTTTCCCAGGTGCCCCCAGGGAGCTTGTCAGTCCAGGTTCCTTGGGCCCCCGCAGTGCTCTGCAGTGAAGAGGTCGTAGGGGTCAGTGTGCATGCCTGAGGACCAGGGCTGTGTTTTGTCCCCAGTGCTCAGCACAGGGCTCAGCACAGAGCAGGAGCAAAGGGAATATCACTGGAACAAACAGATGGAAGAGGAGTTTAGAATTGGAATGAATTAATAAGCAAAGGAAGGAATGATGGGGAGAAAGAAGGGAGGAAGGGAAAAAAAGAAAAAGATGAAGAAGGAGAAGGAGGAGAAAGTACAGAAAGGAAGAAAAAAAAAGAAATGTGAGAGAAAGAAGCAGAGAGGGAGGATGGGTTTCAGGCTCATGTCCTATAAAGGCCCTTTTCTTCCCCTCCCCCCACAGCGCTGACACCGCAGACCCTGTTCCCTCTCTCCGCCGGCTTCTCTCTGCCTGTCACTCAGCAGAGAGCTTCAGTTGCCTCCGGCTCCCACAAAATATTCATTGTTCTCTTGCCTGCTCTGCTCTGTCTCTCCCTGCCTCTTAAGTGCCCAAAATGGTGGAATTATCAGAGGTAAAACATGTCTGTCACTAGGCATGGTGGGTAGGGGTGCTGCTACTGGCTGAGTCATCCTGGGTACAGAGGCCCACCCAGGCCTGACGTCTCTTCCCTTGAGGATTCAGAGAAAGTGGCAAAGGCTATGAAAAGGCTATGTCAGTCCCTGGGGCTGGAGAATTTCTTTTAGAACAACTGGGGTCAGAGAATCTTTGGTCAAGGGGCAGAGCCTGGCTCAGAGTGTTGGAGGGGCCTGAGAAGTGGTCTAGCCTGCACTGGGGCAGGGGAGTGCAAACTCAGCCGAGCATCCTGGAGGAAACCTATGGGCAACGTCTTGAGAAGGATTGAGGAAGGTTGGTATGTTGGTATGGACCTGTGTTGGGGGCAAGAGACAGACTTTCCAAATGGGGCTGAGAGCGTGCATAAGAGAGTTAAGACTGCAGGCTGAGGGGCAGAGGCCAAGTTTCAGAATGGCCGGCCGGGGTCTGAGATGATGAATCCAGAATCCAGCTAATAGCTGCTGCTTACTGTGTACCTACTATGTGCCAGGCAGGTCTGTTAGGTGCTCTACAGGCCTTGTCTCATTCATGTCACAGTAGCTGTGGCATAGGTGTCATGCTGGAAACTACAGCACGGACAGGTCAAGGAAATCATCAAGTCCATAGCTAGAGAATGTCAGTCAAGGACTGTCAAACCCTGTTGCATCCCTGTCAAGGCCTGCTTGCAAAAAGGATTTGTTAATCGTTCCAGATAATAACAATGCATGCTAGCTGTAGGAATTTGGGAAAGTAGAGTTCAAGAAAAAATGGAATTTACCCTAAGTCAAGTATTTCTTTCCTATGCCTTTAAAAATAAAATCACACAGCACATGCCACTTGGCATCTTGTTTTTCCTACTTAGCTTTGGAACATAAACAGTTTCCTATGTGAATAAAAACTCTCAGTAGGTATAATTGTTAATGGCTGTCACAGTATTCTGGTTGTGGATGTGCACCTTCATTTCCTTAGCCATTCCCCTACATTTGGACGTTTGGATGGACTTTCCATGTTCCCCTATTATAAGCGACCCTTCGATGCATTTCTCTGTATTTAATCATTTTCTGTACTTCAGGTGGCTTCCTGAGCAGAGATTTCTGGAAGGGGAATTATCGGACCAAAGGAAGGGCTGCTTGGGGATGGGTAGATGGGAAGAGGTCTGAGGGTTCCTGGGAGGCCACTCCAAGGAGGGCGGTTTCTTTCTAAGGGAGACCGACGCAAGAGGGGTGCTGGCTCCCTCTGGACTAACACATTTTTGATTTCTGGCCCTGGGAGTTAGATCTCAAACAGATTTTGATGATACCCCTTTGACTGTGTCTTCACCCTCTCCCCGGGGCTAGTGGGTAGGTGTCGAGGGGACCTTAACGGAGTCACCTAGCTACCGAAGGTGTCTACCAATTAAGATCTTGGTGATCATCTCATTCAACCCTCCCACATTAACACAGATGTGCATTTGACATATGGGGCAGCTGTAACTCCAGGTAACTTGCTGGAGTCACTCTGCTTGATAATAACTTTGCTGTGGCCAGATGCAGGCCCCCGGACTCCCAGTCCATTGCTCTTTCCACGACATTAGCTGCTTCTGATTTGATTCAAGGTCATGTAGTTCTCTACCCTCAGAATAATAAATAACAATTGCTGGTGCCATGGTTACCATGGCAACGTTGGCCCCAAATTTCCTCCCAGAGGTACTGGGAGGGCAGTTTTGGGTTGTTAGATGCCTAAGGCGGGGGCGGGGGCTGACCTGGATGGAGCTGAAGTCCACTGATGTCTCGAGCCAGGAAGATGACATCACCCTGATACCCTCAAGATAGCCCCAGGGCTAGGCCTCCAAGCAGGCACTGTCACCAATGATGCCCCAATTTGGTGCTGATGCTCCCAGTGAAAACAGAAGCAGGATCCACGTTTCAGATTTTTTTTAAGACTAGAAGATGAGTCTCGGAGCAGACTGAGATGCCTAAGCAGGGAGGAGCTGCTGGAAAGAAGCCTTGTCAGACCCCTTCGAAGTTCCAGGGAGGGAATATGACAGCAGGGCCTCCTGTCGTTTCCAGCCCTGGTGGGTGACAGGCATTGGTGTGTTCTGACGAAACGACACAGAAAAGTGCCTGGAGAGAGGGCTAAGCCCAGAATGAATTACAAGGATAGAGGGGGCCCCCAAGGCACAGTCCTGGGGCTCCCAGGCAGGATCAGCTCTAAATCCTGCTCCCCAGGTGTCCAGATAAGGGGCTGTGGAGGAGGAGAGTAGGGGCCTGGGAGGAAGCGGGGTGGGGCAGAAGAGGCCAGGGTACAGGACCTGAGAGAAGAGAGTCTCCAGCTCCCTGCTTTCCTCGGTTCTTTTTCTGTTCCCTCTCTTTTACCCGCTCCGTATCTATCTCCCTCTCCCGTACTCCCAGCCGCGCCCCTCTCCTCTAAGTCCTTTCCTTCCTTCCCTCTCTCTTGTTCTCCTGCTTTCTCATCTGTCCCTCCCTTCTTCTCTCTGAACCTCTTCTCTTCTCCATCCCTCCTTCCTCCACTCCCTCTCCGCTTCTCACCTTCCTCCTGTCCCCCATCAGGTGACTAGAAATGCATCAGTTCTCAGCCTCCTGTATAGCAAAGCCAATCTTATTTTATAAACGAACAAACAAATAAAACCACACTGGGCTCTTCCTGCCTCCCAGCCATCATCTGGGCCAGCCACCATTTGCTTGGGGAATATAAACATCAACTCAAAGCAAACATGATTGAAAAGGAAAATCTATTGCTAAGATTTTCTGAAGCTCAATAGGCATCTAGCACGACATTTCCCAAACTGTGACCTATGAACTCCAGGTCCTCAAGGTGCTTAAAGCGTAGACTCTGGAGCACTTCTGCCTGGTTCAAATCCCCATTCTACAGCACACTAGCCAAGCGACCATCCCACCATGCCTCAGTTTCCCTTTTTGCAAAATGGTAATAATAGTACCTGCTTCATAGATTGTCATGAAGATTAAATGCCATAAAATGGAAAGATCTTAGAACACCACCTGGCATGTAATGTGTGCTGTGTAACTGTTAGCTATTCCTATAGGTGTTCCATGAAAGGAAGTTTGAGAAACACCGAGTACTCACCCACCATCTAGCAAATAATCAGCACACAAGAGCACATTAGAGGGCACGGAAGTCCTACAGCAAAAAGATCTGTTTGACTTTGGTTACCTTCATAATTCTCAAACTTATTTTTACTATAGTTCACCCCCTCCCTTCTTTGTAGGCACAAAACACCTGTCTCTTAGGACACGCCCACTTTCGAGAGTCACAGTTGGAGAAATGTTGGTGTCAGATAATTCACTGTTTCCAGACCATGGTGAGTGAGATAGAGGGAGAAAGCATTATCCGAGTCATCAGAAAGAGCTGGGATCAAACCCCACCCTTATCCTACCAGTCACAAGGCCCAAGAAGTGTTGCAACAGGCCCAGAGGTGGGAAGTGGCTTGGTTAAGGCCATACAGTTAGCTGGGAGGAGACTCAAGGCTAGTACACAGTACACCTAATACTTACTGGATTTTGTTAACCAATGTCAACAACAACAACAACAACAACAAAAGACTAGTACACAGGACTCCCAGCCAAGGACTATTCCACTTACCCCCCTCACTTCTCCCTCACTGTCAAATAAAATCAGGAGGTCTTTTTTGTGTGTGTGGGGGGGCGATCCTTCATCTTTAGACTGATGCGGATAACCTCCCCCCATCATTGGCTTGTCATGACCTGCAAGGCTTGAGCCACCGTGGCCACAAAGAATGTATGCTTTCCTCCTAGCCAGGAAGAGGAGGAGGTGAGAAGTTCCCACTCTTTTCTCCCCACCAAAAAATGTTTTAAAAGAGCTATCTTCCGGGACAGGCTGAGTGACCCAGGGCACTTTTGAGAAAGCCAACGCATGTGCCCTGTCCCTGGTGCTGAAACATGACTAGCGCCTGGGCAGTGGTCCCCGGCCCCAGACTTGGCTAGAATGGCTGTTGCAGAATCTCCTGGGGAGAGTCCGCAAACTATGATTCCCAGACATCGCTTCTCATCTGTTAAATCAGAATCTCCTGAGGTCAGTGCCCAGCTTCTGTACTTTTGAAAATCTTCCAAGGGGTGGTTCGAGACCCCACCGCCTTTGGGGAGCATTTGTGTATTCCAACCCTAGCCCACCTCTCTCGTGGATTCTTGTTTTTTAGTGATATTTTTTTTCTGAAAAAACCTGTAATTTTGGTACTCTCAGAAAAAAATAAATCATTTTATATCTTTCATATTAATGGAGCAGATTTTATGGGCAGTGGCAGTCTATTATTTTTATAGCAGTAGCAATTCTTTTCCACTCTGGGAAGCTGAGGATGCATACTCTCTCCTGATTCCATATTCGTGGTCCTCTGAGGTCCATTGCATTCTTTCCCTGGGCCTACAGGCCTGGCGATTTAGGGCGCTGGAGTGGTTTTAATTATGTTCATCTGCTCTCTGTCGCCATGTCGCACTGCTCCAGCATAGATGAGATGCCTCTACTGTGGCATTAATTCTTCCAGATTCTTCTCTTTCCCTCTGAAACCCCAATGAAAATTCTCACTGGAGATATAGTTGTATGGGACATCCTACCAAGAAAGATGCCAGTGGGATGGGGCCAGAGAGCTTCACCAGTCTCTGACGATGCCCTTGGGCTCCAGTGCTGTGGGGGAGGGTGGATTCAAATCTTCACAGCCCACATCACTATCTTATCTGATTTTCCAGATGCAGAGCATCTGGCTTTGAGGCAGTGAGGAGATGTAGAGAGAATATCACAAGCTTTGAAGTCAGACCCGGGTTCAAAGTCTGGTTCTGCCTTTTTCTACCCATGTGATCTTGGACAAATTGCTTCTACTTCCTGGGCCTTGGTTGCCTCATGTGTAAAATATGGACAGCACTACCCATGCTTCAACAGGGTTGATGTACAGATCAAGTGAGAAAATGGACATTGAAGTGTCATCCTATAAAACTCATAAGTTATTATGAGCATACAAATGAGATTCTACTTCAGATGATGGCAGGAAACTTAAGAAAGGCATTTGCATTTGAATATGATATTCTTGATGTCCTGCAAACTTCCACTTCTCGTGCCTTTCCCTGGAAATCAAGTTCATGGAAGGACAGGATTGTGTGTCCAGAGCAGAGTGTTGGTCACTGCCCATTCTAAGACATCATCTCGAGGTGCCTCTAAAAGACAGTCCAATCCAGAGGAAGAAAGGAAACTATCACAGGGGTTGGAGAATGTCACTGAGTTTTCCTAGGCCCCTGGAGTGGGAGCTTTGGGCCAGTGTGGGCCCGAAGCCACTCATGTCTTGGGTTGGCCTGAGGGAGCAGAACCAAAGATCACGAACTGGGAGCCCCTTTACCCTTTTTGTACAGATGGGAAAATGGAGGCCCAAAGGGGTCAAGCAACTTCTCAAGGCCACAGGGTTAGTTGGCACCCAAACCCATGGAAAGAACCAGGTGTCCTTTCATTGTACCACATGGCCTCCCAGCCACAATGCAATGAGTCTAGCCACAGCTTCTGTCTAGAGTGAAAAAGACTCAAGGGAATGTGGGTTAGTTTCTAGGAAGTTAGATTGGATTGGCTCCGTGTAGCCCCAGGGGGAAGCAATAAAGCTTGGGAACATGAGCTTTGGCATCAGACTGACTGAAATATGAGTTCTGACTCTGCCATTCATCTGCCCTTTGAGCTTGGCCACCTAGGGGTTCAGTCTGTTCACCCGTGTAGTGGGACTAACGGGAAACACTGCCTCAGTGGTGTGAGTCAATAAGAAGAAGTGGCAATACATGTGATGACACACTTTGCTCCTTTTACGAATGATACTTTAGTTCTGTGTCTATGCACATGCAAAGATGTTAAGTGATAAAGTGAAGAGGTGATATATGGCCAGGAATAGCTGAAATTGGATGCAGAATTATATGTGCAGACTTCCAATGATGGAAGGAGCTGCCTGTGTGATAATGAGCTTCTCATCACTGGAGGTGAGCAAGGCCTGGCGGGGGTGCCGCTGAGAGGATTCAGGCGTTAGCTGGAGAAAAGGACCAGTGCCTCTGATGTTCTTTGATGCCTACTCTCCCTCTTCTCAATTCCCTGGCTCCGGCTCACCAGGGGCCTCTGTTTTCCAAAGCAGCAAGCAGCCTGCATGGTAATTACTTTTGGACTTATTAAGCATAATTATCCCCTAATCGCATACAACCAGTAATTACTGTGGTTGTTACCAGAGGCCTACCCATGCAGTACCACCTGCAGCCCTGGGGTCCAAGGCCCAGCTGGAGCCTGAAGTGGAGCTGGTGCTCCCTGCCACAGGGTTGGGGGGCTTGGCTGAGTTGGGGCTGCTGCATCCCCCACCGGAGGCTCTTTCAGCTTGGGCACCAGGCTGGTGAAAAAGTTACTCACACATGTCAGCCCCAGGGCCACTCCAAGCTCCAACCAGTCAGCACCCTTCCAAGTACTCCCCATCCTGTGATGCTTGCCCATGCCACTGGCCTCTGCCCGTGCTGGTCCCTCCTCTTGGGACTCTCTTTCTCTCTTCTTATTCCCCTTCCTTCCTTCCAACCAACTACCGTCCCTTCTTCCCTTCTTTCAAGTATTTTTGAATCTCTTTTATGTTTCCGGTACGATTGCAGATGCTGGAGCTACAGCATTGCAGGCTGGGTGGGTGGGGGACAAAATCCATGCTTTCATGGAGCTTACTTTTCTCTTTGGGAGAGAGAGAGAGACAAAGAACAAAATAGGTAATTTATGTAGCATCTTCGAAAGGACCGATTGCCATAGAGAAAGAGAAAGCAGGGTGATGAGGACGAAGAGGTTTTCTTTGCATGGGGTGAGAGAAATTCAGTTTTAATAGGATGGCCATGATTGGCCTCATGGAGAATGGGACACTTGAATAGGAGGTGATGGGCTAAACTATGATGGTAAGTGGGGAAAGAATGTACTAGGACGAGGGATTAGCTAGGGCAAAAGCCCTAAGGTAGGAACAGGCTTGGCGTGTCTGAGGCACAGTGAGGAGGCCAGGATGGAGTAGGGGGAAGGAGGGGAGAGCAGTGGGGGAGGAGATAATTTGCTAGAGCCTGGTGGGCCATATTAAGGATGTTGGCTTTTCCTCTGAATGAAACATTTGAGCAGAGGAGTGGCCTAATCCGACTTGTATTTTTACATCTCTGTCCACATAGACTCTGGTGGTGGAGTGGGGGTGGGGCAGCCCAATTATTTCTCATCTGTTGCAATAATCCAGGTGAGAAATAATGGGGGGTGGGGGGTTAGACTGGTGGTGGTGGTGGGGGGGATACGTGGCTAGTCTAGTATGGAGGCCATGGAGCTGGGAGGAATGGAGATTCCAGAAACATTTTCAAGGTAGAGGACAGGACTCCCTGATGGGTACCTATGAGGTATGAGAGAGAGGTGTCAATAATGACTCTAGGGTTTTTTTGCTTCAATAACTGGAAGGAGGGAGCTGCCACTTGCTGAACTGGGAAGAACTTAGGTGAAGCAGGCTTCAAGGGTGAGGACAGGTGTTTGGTTGCGGGCATGTCAAGGTCTTAAACCTCTGAGAGAGGTGTTGGTCTGTGGTCCAGAGGAGACAGGTCTGGTTGGAGTGTGCCTGTGCCAGCCCCCACACATGGATGACATTTAAAGCATCCAGATTGGACATGCTCATCCAGTGAGTGAGAACATCTGAGAAAAGACCCAAGGTCAGAGATGGGTGGGGGTGAGGGTGGCGTGAGGGGAAGCCAGCAAGGAAGATCGAGAAGGAGCCATCAGAGAGGCAGGAAGACAATGTCGAGGGGGAGGGAAGGAGCTCTCAGTTCTGTAACTCCGGGGACACCAGATCCTGCCTCTTCTGCTCCCCTCCTTCGGTCCCCTTCCCTTCCGACAGTTTATTCCCTCTCCCCCCGCTTCCCCACTTCTGTTTTTGATCCTTTCCTTATCGCTTCCAGTACTTTTCTCTCTCTGTCTCTCTCTCCTCTGGGCGCCTTCTCTGGGCCTCTCCCTCCACTCCTCCCAGCTCAGCCCCTGGGGAGTGGGGAATCTCCCGGCAGCCGCCGGCCCTTGCCAATCTCTCGGCGTCTCGAACTAGCTCGCGGGCCCCATGCCGCGCCTCTTGCCCGCGTAATGCGCTCTAATATTTATTTACATGCTTTTCAGACTATTATTTATTAAGGTATCGCTGCCAACTGTGCGCGAGCTAATTGCTCTTAAGTGCCCCCTCCCGGTCCCCACCGCGACGCCCCGCCCCCCCCGGCGGCTGAGCCCCGCCACCGCCAGTGGAAACAGAGGCCCCGGCGCGCAGAGGGTGCCGGGAGTGCGGGTGGCGGTGCGGGTGGCGGCGCAGGGAGCGCGCGGTCGGCGGGTTGGGGAGGCGGGGAGCGCCGGATGGGGGCCGCGGAGCTAGGGCTGGAGAGGCGTGCCGGGAGCGCAATTTGGAGTCTCGGAGCCGGGAGCCGGGGTGGGGGGGGTCCCCCAGTGCGAGCGGAGGTGCAGGGAAGCCTCGTGGGGGTCTTCGAGCTGGATAGGGGTCTCCGAGCGCAGTGTGGAATCTTGGAGTGAGGCGGGGGTACCCGAGCGCGAGGAACAGTGTAGGGGGTCCCAGGTGGGGGTCTTGGAGCGGGCGGGGGACCCAGAGCGCGAGGCCAAGTGGGAGTGAGGCCCCCACGGGCCGCGCTCGGGCCTCGCGCGACGCTCGTGGCCGTAGGCGAACAGATGGACAGACGGACGACCTTCCGGGCCCGGGAGGGGGCCGTCGCCTCTCCCCGCCCCACCCGCGTAGGCGGCGGCCTCGCTCGCTTGCTGCTCTCGACGTCAGTAGCAGCCGCCGGAGCCGGAGGGAGCAGTTTAATTGGCAGGATTTTGGGTTAAGGACAGATGTGGTTTCGCCGGGTTTAAAGGCTGGGCGCGCGGGAGGAAAGGGAGGGTGCTGGGCGGAGTGGGATAGAGAGCGGGAAAAACAGACTGAGAGAGACCCCGGCTAGGCGCCCCTGGAGAGAGGAGACAAAGGCGGGGGTGAGTGAGGACTGAGAGAGAGAAGCAGATGAAGAGGGCCAGAAAATACAGCTGGTTAAAAAACAGAGCAAGATGGAGGCTGGTGAGACAGCCAGGAGCGGGGTCCAGCCAGGCAGGCTTCTGCCCGCGGCCAGGTGGAGGCCCTGCCCGCTCTTGCCTGGGACCACCCTTCTCCCTGCATTAGCCCAGCCCCACCCCAGACAGCAGTCCCGGTTTCCAGAAGGGGCCAAGTTGGGGACATTTATTCATTTAATGTTATTACTGGTACTCTGGATACAGTGCCAACACCCAAGGCCTTGTTGGTGTCACCCTGGAAGTTCTCTCTGGGCTGTTACAGCTTAATAAAACCCAGGGAACGGTGCCCTGCCCCTCCCACCTGCGCTTAATAAAGACTGATTGAAAGCTGGGCTGTGGCAAGCCCTCTCCGATTTCTCTTCTGAGTGCCCTGGGCCAAGTGCAGTTCTAATGGTGAAGGACACAGAGGTAGGTATGGTGCTTTTCCAGATGGGCAAACGGGGGTGGGGATGGGGGGTTGCAGAGAGGTGAAGTGACTCTCCCAGCTAGTGACAGCTGGATGGAGAGGCTAGCCCAGAAACTCACGGTTTTTCCACTACTCAGGGCCAAACCTCTGATTGATGGTGGTTGTAATTTCATCAGGCCTCTGGCCCCGGGGGACATTGTTGTGGTGGCCTCTGAGCTTTCTGGAACCGACTCCAGCAGATCTGCCTGGTTGGTGGTTGCTGTCTGCTCTGCACATTCCAGAATCCCAGAGCTCATTTCTTCACCCTGGACTGGACTCTGTCACCCGATGCTGGGAGTCTGAGTCTCCTGCAGGGCTAACACAGCCTCCTGGGGGCTGAGGGTGGGGTGAGGGCAATCCCCATTCATCCTGGAATGTTCTGGACTGAGGATGTTAAGCTCACCAGTCTCAGAGCTGACGGGAACCTTGGCAGTTATCCAGTCTACCTCTCCCATTTAACAAATGGAAAAACGTAGGCCCAGGGAGCGGAAGGGACACAGAGTCTGTGCACCTGAAATGACCTATGTCTTCACTGAATAATTGTTGGGAGGTGTGGACAGTCTTCTTATTTCAGCATCAAGGAATCTGGGTTTTACGGCGGAGTGGGGAGGGCGGCTACATTTGTTTTCTGTTGCCCCAGCCTTCCTTCCTGCTCTCGTGCCCTTCCGCCCTAGTGCTCAGTGCTGCCCCAGGACCTGACTTCCCCCACCCAGCCTAAGTATCTAGCTTGTGGGCACTGCCCCTCTGAAGTCCACTGTCTCTAGCCCTCACGGCCACAAACATATTTTCACAGGGACCTTTCTGAAGATGTCACCTTAGAGTAGGTGTAATGTGGCATCTTTAGAAGCAATGAGGGCAGGTTTTGAGGGGACTGGAGTGACCTTGGTCCAGAGCCTATCCCTCCCTGGGCCTTAGTGTCCCCATCTGTAAGATAAGGGTGAGGTAGACAATTGGAGGTTTCTAAGCAGACTTTCCAGCCCTGACATCTTGAGACTGCCCACAGTAGGAGCAGCTGGGACTCGGGTCCCCCGGGCCAGGGCCATCTGCTGCTTCCTCTCCTTGGGGCAGGAATAGGAGCAGGTAATGGGGAGAACACAGTGGAGAAAAAGCCCCAGTGAGTGGCATGTGACGAGCAAGACGTGGCAGGAGGATCTGTCACTGACTTTCCTCCTATGTCTTCTGTCCCTGGCTGCCTTCCTGGGGAGGGGCAAAGGAAGACTCGGCTATATTTGCCTTCTGGGGATGGTGTGGGGAGGAGGGGATTTAGTAGGCAAGCGGACAGTGAATCTGCAGTCCCTACAGCTGAGCATGAAAAAGCAGTTCTTTCTCTAACACGGGAGAAAATAGAAAGCTCAAGAACAAATGCTCCCCATCCCTCCCTTCCCAGTACTTGGCCCAGCTAGCCTGGCCTTGTGTACCTGGCACACCATAGATGTCCGGTGAATTCACCGATTGAATGAATGAATGAATGAATGAATGAATGAACGAACATCCTGAAGTTAAGAGACCTGGTCGGAGAATTGGGCAGACTTGGGTTTGGATCCTGCCCCAACTGGATGACCTCGAGCAGATTACTTAATGTCTCTGAATTTCACTTTCTTCATCTGTAACACCAAAATGAAGCTTCATAGAGTTGTGAAAAGAAAATGAGGTGAATCAATGGAAAGACCTTAGAATCGTGTGACATTTAGGACTCCTCAAATTGTAACTTCTGATTGTTTTCACTAAAGATAGAATGATTGGGTCACTCTCTAACCTTGTGCTTCAGCATACACTTACTGAGCATCTAGGATGTTCCAAGTACTGCTGAGCGCCTAGAGGTGATTGGGGCTCAGGTTGCTTATGGTCTGGTGGGGGAGACACACAGCCATACAGCCTTGAAATACAAGCACTAAGTGCTTGTAACAGCTTTTACCTGGAGTACAAAGGACCATGGGAGAGGTCCAGTCTGCCCCAAGGGTGCAGGTCAGGGAAGGCTTTCTGGAGCAGGTGGACTCCACATTGAGCTTCGAAGGCATTCGCCCTTGGCAAACATCCATCATGGGCAGAGAAAACACAGCAAAGACATGAAATGGCTTGTTTGGGGAACACTAGGAACCTAGTCTCTGCTCCTATGTCACTTCGTCATGGGGTCTTCTCTGACTGCCCTAGGATAAATAACATCCTCTCCACCTTGTTACGCCCTTCCTTCTAACATCGCTTCATTTTGCTGCCCAGTGACCTCTTGCCCTAATATATATTTACTTAGTTTTTTTCTTGTCTCTCTCTACTAGAACATGAGCAGTGTTATAGGTTTGTGTCTCTTGCCAAATTCATATGTCGAAGTCTTAACCCCTAATACCCTAATACCTCAGAATATAACTATATTTGGGAGCTAGGATCTTGACAGAGGTAATCAAATTAAAACGAGGTCCTTTAAACCTGATCCAGTATGACCGATGTTCTTATAAAAGAGAAATGTGAGGACAGACACGTACACTGGGAGAAAGCCATGTGAAGATTGGAGTTACGCTGCCACAAGCCGAGGAACCACCAGCAGCTAGGGAGAGGCCTGAAACAGCTCTTTCCTCACGGCCCTCAGACGAACCAGCCCTGCCGACACCCTGATCTTGGACTTCTAGTCCCCAGAACCGTGAGACGATCCATTTCCGTTTTTTAAGCTCCCGGTCTGTTGTACCTTGCTATGGCAGCCCTAGCAAGCTAAGGCAGGTACAGACATTGTTTCTTTTTTTGTTTTTGTTTTTTTTCCGCTGTATCCCCAGTCTAGAGCATCGTCCAGCATTTAGGAGGTAACGCAATTCATAGTTCTTGCACGGATGAACCTTGGTTATGACATGCAGGAAGTGAAAGAAATGAGACCACAAGTCTAGGCTGAGCAAGATGGTGAAGGGTCTTGAATATCAGGGCGAGGGTTTGGTCTTTCCCCGCACAGGCGGTGGGGAGCCACTGAACGTGTTTCGGAAGGCTTCCTTTGGCTTCATTGCACAGGCTGGACTCAACGGAGCCAAGTTGGAGGCAAGGAAAATAGGGTGGGCTGGCAATAAACAGCACGGAGGAGCAGTAATGAGGGCCAGCTCTTGGGCGACAGTGCAGGTGGACTGGAGAACGTGCAGAGGCAGGGGAATTGGTATGCTACCGACGAGGGGGTCTGGTGTCTTCGACCCCTTACGAGTCTCACCCGCTGCCTTTATGTTCATCTTTCCCAAGATGGTGATCTGTTACCTGATCAAATCTCATCTTTCTCTGGCCCACCGTGCAAAGCTCATAGGCCTTTGAGGCATCTCAAATCCCCATCCTGGAAGAAGTGGGGAAGAAGAATGTTCCCAAACTGATCACTGTCTGTGAACAGAGTCCTAAAACAGGTGCTACTGGAGCCACACAAGAATTGTCTCCGAGAGCTCACGGTCTGAGGAAGGAGACAGAGCCGTATGTGGGAAAACCCCTGGTGTGTTGGAAGAGATGAGATCTGTGCCCTGGGAGAGACCGCCACGCACAGAGCATGCATGCACACGCTGGTAAGATCTTCCATAAGAGCAGCTGATGAGAGGAGGCCTGGGACGGCTTCCTGAAAAAAGTGGGTTTGCGCAGAGTGTGGAGAAGGAGGTGGGTGCTAATACAGTGGTGAGGAGGACGAGTGGGCAGAGCGGGAAAGGACCAAGTGGCCACCTGCTCCTTTCCAGTCCCAGGTGAGCTAGCCCTGTGCCTGGACAGACAGGTGAATACGTAACCAGCACAGCCTTTCAGTGGGCTAACTAGCCATCACGAATCACCCACTTTTAGCAGAGAAAAAAGACTGTTGACAGGGGACAGGAATAGCTTCTAAAGCCTCCCTTCATCCCTGCCGCTCCTCTTTTCCCAAATGTTGTCTCAGCAGGCCCTGGTCTCGGAAGGCAATGCATGCCCACAGCGCTCCCTGCTGGACGCTATCAGAACAGCACTGCGGGCTCTGAGTGCCAAGGCGTTTGTGCAAACAGGCTCCTGGTTTCCTGCTCTGGGGAAGCCCCAGACTCTGAAGCCAAGAATGAAGGATAGATAGGAAGGAACTGGGTCAGTGCCTGAGAGGGTCCATGTCTGCCACCTGGAGGACCTTGGAGCTTAAGGGTCATGTAGGCGATGGTTACTTCTGCTTCGGGGTGGCTAAGTGAGCCGTCATAGACAACTCTCCTATGCCCCAGATATTATGGGGGCTCAGGAGCTGGGATGACCACCATCCTGAGTGTACAGGGCCCCTCCCCACCCAAGGCTAGGCGAGGGTGCCTCCCATCAGGTTACATATGTCTCATTATATCACGGAGGGGTGTGTCCTTTTCTTCCTCCAGCCCTGGATCTGGGGTGGCTGGACTTTAGGTGGGTGGTCTGGATGGTTCCAGGAAGGGTTCACGGTTGGAGACTCTAGGTGATTCTCACACAGGAATGCGGGCAGCTGATGCTGGATGGCAGAACAAGAGAGCTTGGCAGAGCTAAACTGGGACTCAATATTTTCTCCCATTTCAGACCAGGATAAAGATTAATTGAGCCTAAGGGAGCTCAGGTTTTCCAGGGGGCTCGCAGTGCTTTGGAGGGGCCTGGCAACCATAGGACGGAGGGCTCAGGAGACCCAGGGACCCAAACCACCGGGCTCACTTTATTCCCTCTTTCTAGAGAGTTCCCAGGGAGAACCAAGGGGCCGTGAGTCCCTGCTTTTCTGAGCGTGTTTTTCATAGTGCGAGAGGCTAGGAGATCCTTATCATCATCCCAGCAGAGACACACACACACACACACACACACACACACACACACACACACACACACCCGGCTTTTACAGGATACACTGTGAGAGAAGAGGACAAAGAAGCCAGCTGCTTACCGAGGTGGAGGTAATGCCCGGTTCATATAAGTCAGTGAGGTGCTAAAGAGACTTCAGGCCCCAGCAGCCTAGAGCTGTGTTGGGGGTCAGGGAAAGGGGCTCGTCTCAGCGAAAGCCTGTTGCCCAGCCGAAAATCATCCATGAGGGCCATGCCTGTGAACATTATTTCACTGTGACCTTTTCAGTCTCAGCCGATTGGCTCCTCAAATTATTCCTATTCGGGGCTGGGAGCACATCACGGCAACGTTTTTGGCCTATTGGACATTCTGATTTGAGTCAGCTGTTCTTTCTGAAGGCTGCAAAAGGATGATTGATTTTGAGGAAACAATGTAAGGTGCTCAAGGATTTTCAAATGAGCCTGGTGTTTGATTTTGGGGTCAATCTGCACGGGTTCCAAGACAAACTGGTGGCTAGTGATGACTTTCAAATAAATATAGTTTACGATCACTAATTGCTTCTGAGACAAATCTGAAATATGGAAAGCAGCTCCGCAGAGACGTTGTAGCAGGTGCTGTCAGGGCCTTGCCACGTCCCCTCAGCTCGCTTCAGTCCAGTGCACACGGGCTGCACACCTGCCAGCACCTGTACCTCTCTCTGCCTGGCGGCTTTCTCTATCAGCAGAAGTCGGCTCGGCTGGCGCACCCATGGCGGGCCAGAAGTGCCACAGAATTAATTTCCCCAGGGTGACCCTCACCCAGTGACTAGGTGGAGCTGGTGCACCGCCGTCTCCATTCCTTCCCTGTGAGTCTACTCTGCTTCCCAGAGTTCCCCAGGGCAACGAAGGTCCACACCCATGGTAGCAACTTGCTTGTCACATTCCCTTTATTGGTGTCATTCATGTCACTATTTCACTTCCTCACTTGCCTAAGGGTGTTTCCTGAGATCCTTAACTGAGGCTCCGCTTCTGGGGGAATTGCTGTGACCCACTCTTCCCAATTTTCCCAGGATTGCCCCAGTTCTAAAACCGAAAGTCCCACATGCTGAGATCTCTCCTCAGTTCCAGGCAAACTGGGATAGTTGGTCATCCTGGGGGAACTCAAGCCAAGAGAGATGTGACCACAGCGAGGCAAAGAGATCACCGAACCGCTAGTTTAAAAGTCAAGTATTGGCTTTGAGAACAAAGGAGCAGACACAAATATAATTTTATCATTAAGTTCAACAGTTTTTATGAGCTAAAAGCCTATGAGAACAGTAGCCACCACTTACAAATAAGCCATTCCTTTGAGAACACACACACCCCAGCGTATGCTTTGCTCATTATTGGTAGACATTAGGCAGCGGATGTCCAGGATGTCACCAATGTCTACATAACTGGCTATCGGGCAAAAAGGCAAGGTGTATTCCAAGAACAAGAAGTGTCACAGGCACCGTGAGGACATTATGGGTGAGCAGGCAAAGGGATGGGGCAGCACATTATAGGCACTTGAGGCTCTGAGGGGGACAAGCACCGGCCATGCCGCTTGAGCCAAAGCCGCCCGGTCAAATCGTGAAACTACACCACGTGTGTCACCACAGTAGATCACACTGAGATGAGGTGCTTTGCCTTGCGAAGCCTCCGTAAGCTCAAGACCGCTGGCTCCGAGCCAAGGGGGTTTGCAGCATGAACAGGAGAAATCCCACTTTGTCAGATAACCTGGAGACAGTGCCGTTGAGAGGCTAATGTCACCGGGCTGGGGGCCAGGTGAGCGTGGGGTTCAGGGAGGGGCTGGGGCCTGCCCAGAAGATGCTGCCAAGCTCCTGACTATAGGACAGACCTCTGCCGATCAGATTATCCAGCTGCAAAATGCCGCACACGCCCCTGCCCTGGTTATTTTTACGCTGGCGCTGCGGAGTGTGCTGCAGCTCAGGAACACGCCCATTCTGTGTTGATTCCACTAGTCTCTGCTAGTTTGGTGGAAGAAAATTAGAGCTTCCAAATGCTATGGCAATGAACACACAACCCATTCTCGGGGTAGCAATGCCCTTCTCTGTCCCTTCCCAGGGCGCTAAGGATATGGGATGCATTCGTGTCTGAGGACTGGTTGGAAATGTTCCAATATGCAAGTAATGAGAGGCATAATGTGAGCCCCAAAATGACAGGTGCTGGAATGTCCCACAGTTTCCAGCCAGGCCGGTGAAGGGGGCGGCCAGTCGCCAGGGGTAGGCTGCACACAGATGTGGGGAGGCCCCTCTCCCTACTTCCTCTCTTTGGAAATCCCTGCCACGGAAGAGAGAAGGGGAACAGTAGCCAAGAGAGGAAGAAAAAGCCTTCAGATAAGGGTGGGACCCACAGGGGCAAGTCAGGATAGAGTGGAATTATCCAGAAGCCTTTTCTGACAGCTGTTCCAGGTCAACCAGCTGGAAGGGAGGAAGAGGAAACTTTGCTTTCTCAAACACCTGAGGAGCAGGTGAAAACCCATCAATCAGCAGCTGGTCTTGGAACGGCCACTCCATTCATTAGTCACAGCAGTGGAGGCCAGTTAACGTCATTTGTTTTGTCCACAGGCAGGAACAGGCTGGGAAAACGTAGGTACTGGATAGAGACCGACGCTGCTTGTTTACAAGTCCAGTGCGAGTCTGCCTAAGTGTGGGTCCCATTTCGCCTGGGATCTGGAG
The DNA here is from genome assembly GCF_902729225.1 of Pteropus medius. Classification (NCBI taxonomy): domain Eukaryota; kingdom Metazoa; phylum Chordata; class Mammalia; order Chiroptera; family Pteropodidae; genus Pteropus; species Pteropus medius. The sequence goes on along the minus strand of NW_024354503.1, from coordinate 700,462 downwards.
TCGGTTGCCTCCGCTGAGGGACCTCAGAGGGAGTACCTTGCCTCTGTGCGTGGTGGGAGGCTGGACCCTTGGGGCGCTTTGTTGCAAGGGCTCCCCAACTCCACCTGAACAAGGAGGCCTCCAGCGGGAGCTCCTGCCAGGGTCCCATGCTGCCTTCACTCCGGCTTGCACGGGACCATGTGTCGCTGTGATTAGCTTCACTCACACCGACACGGAGTGTCAGAGAGCTGCGGGGGGGTTGGGGGGGAAGGGAGGCTGGCCTGAAGCCACACCTTACGAGCAGGATTACAGGCTGGGGGGATATGGTCAGTCGAGACACCCAGACCTGCAACTCTGGAGGGTGGGGAAAGTGGTTCATGGAGCAGACTTTCTCAAATGCTTCTCACCAAGCCTCAGAAAGGACCGGGACACCATCTGACATGTTTACTTTGCTGCTAAGCCTGGCATACAGTTGGCTCTCAATAAAAGCTTTTGGAAGGTCAGCGCCTACAGAACCCTAAGGGAGATCCAGACCAGCATTTTCCAGACTGAATAACCTCCAGTCACTTCATCGGAGACTAATAGTACACGTTTACACATTCTTGGGACCAGGTCATCCTGATGGAAAGAAATCTTTTTTTCTAGCGTTTCCCCAACATGTTTGCCCACAGGACAGTTTCTCATGAATTGCTAATGCACATACCAACCAAAGAACAGGGTTGGAAATGCTGATCTAGTGTAGCCTCATCATTCTACAAAAGATGAAATGGGCCCAGAGAAAGCAAGCAACTTGCCAAAAGTCACACAGCATAGTGGCGGTGTGGAGTTTAGACCAACACTTATATTCCCCAGCCCTGGGATCACTGTTCTTTCTACTAAAGGCCTGGCTTTGTTGGACAGTGCCATTGATACTTCAGTCAGGCTGGGGATAAGGTCCCTTGGCATGACCTAGAAAGCAAGGGCTAGTTTAACAAAGAATCCAGATTAATCCAGATTGATCCAGATGGCGGGACTGACAACTTTTGGAAACACTTTAGCTTCCACGCATGTGCTAATGACCAAAGGTGCTTATCTTTTCTTTAAAGCTCATCCCTTAGGTCCTGCACTTGGCAGATTCCTGGGACTGCGTGTCATCGCAATACCACTGAAGTTCTTCAAAGAAGTCTCTCGTTCAGATGTCCCCCAAAGCCCTTGGGTTCTTTGAAATTGATGAGGATTTTTTCCCTTCGTACCTTTGGGTGCTGGGCAGAGGAGCCGGGGGTGCAGAGGCCAATTTGCTAGTGCATCGAAGCTGTCGAGAGCTCCAGCAGCTGCTACTGGGGCAGGGTCTGCATGTTCCCTGGAGAATGGGGCTGTGCCCTCAGCCTTGCTGAGCTTCTACGTTACTCCTGCCAGATGTCTTGTTCCACACTGGGCAGGTGCTGGGCCACCACCGCCCCCAGTCATTGTCCACACTGAGCCTGGGGACCCAGAATCAGGTTAATTTGGAGGCTTGGACAGCCCAGTCCAACCTCGTCGTGTTAGAGGAGGAGAGAGGCCCAGAAAGCAGTTGTGGCTTGACTAAGGTCACCCAGACAATTAGGGCAAGTCCATGGTTACCGAGAGGAAAACAGCTCAGAGGCAGAGAATCCGGGAAAGTCGGAGCAGGGGGAAGCCCCCAGCTCCAGGGCACCCAGGGAGGGTGTGCCACTCGCCCAACCCAGTGCCAGGCGTTCCGACTCGGCTGACAGTATTTCCATGAATGGTGGGCCAGGAAGGGGATGCCGCGCCCCTTCCCCGTTCCCCCGAAGCTGGGGCTGTGGGCTGAATAACTGCAGAAGTATTATTTCGGTGGGGAGGAGGAGTGCAGGGAGATGACAAGGCTGTCCTCACACCTGCTCAAGGGCTTGAGCAAGAGAGCCCAAAGCCATTACCCCTCTTGGTGACACTCACTTTGAGCCATCATTCCTCCCCCGCCCCCAACACTGGCATCCTGTCCCACTTGGGGTTGTGGCTGCTGCGGTGTTGGTGACTGTTAGCTGGGTGAGAACTGAACAGTCAGCCCAGCAGCTGATGGGATTTTAGGTCTCTAACCCCTTCTCCTCCCTCGGAAATGGATCCTCAGCTTTCTGTGAGAGCCCCAGACGGGCTGGGGTGGGGGGAGGCCCCTGGGAGACACTGCAGCGCAGCAGGCGGGCGGGGCAGAGCTGCCTTTTCTCTAAACCCAGTGGGCTTTCTGCTGGATTCCCTCTCGCCCTCGGCTCCTGCTGAAGACTGGGAATTTCTTGAGTCTTTATGGGGCCGGGACCTGTGCCAGAGCCCACAGGTCCTCCATAGGTCAGTTTGATCCAAGGGGCCCTCCACATCTTCCAGAAGGGGAAGTCTGTGGGGACTTTGCGTCAGGGCTATGGGGCCCTGACAGAACCATGAGATGCGGAGGGGTAAGGCCTTGGAGGGTGTGTGTGTGTGTATGAAGTGTGGATTCAGCCTGGGGTCCAAGCTAGTGGGCTGCCTTGGTGAGTCCAAACCCACCTCCAGGGGAGTCTGTGTTGCAGAGGTGACTGGGCCTGAGAGAGGGAAGTCCCCAGGGCCTCTCTGCCTTGGAGCTTCGAGAGTCTCTCATTTCATTGATAAATCAGGTCTCGCGGCTGAAGCTGCTGCCCCAAATGCACTGCAGCCATGCCTGGTTCTCTGTTGCAAAGAGTCGCCTTTCCCCCTACAGTGTGGCAGGGCTAGAAAGGACCCCCACCATCCCAGCATGCAGCTGACACAGGGTGCCTCTCTAGCCCCTTGGCACAAGTGGGTAGAGTTCACGTTACGCAATTCCCGAAAGTGTGTAAATTATTTAAGGTGTCGTCTGGTTTCTCACTGACTTCTGTGACCACGTCTATTCTTTTGAGTCTATTTTTGCACAGATTGTGGCTTAATTCTAACACCTCGGCTTGCAGGGTGTCTTCTCTTGTCCTTCCTACCTGCTTCTCCTTAGGAAGTCACAAATAATCTGCAAATCAATAACATATAGGAAGAGCTTCCAAGCTACAAGAAAAGGCCCCCAGGTGACTCTTTTCTAAAGTGTGGGCAAGGATGATTCTCCAGTTTGTAAGTGGGATTTAGGGGTCCTGGACTCTCCTCATGGCGACAAGGGCCCGTCCCACAGTGCGGCAGGCAGGGGTGGTCTCCAGCACCTAACCCGCAGGTCTGGTTACTTGCAGTCTTTGGGTTCGCTCATCTACACTTATATTTGGGGGCATTGCCCACATGATCTTCCTCCAGAGGGAACTCAGATTTAAGTCAGATTTTCTCCCCACCTGCTAGCGGCGGTAAACCCCACAGCTGCCCACATGTCCAGGCAGAAAGGAATCTTTGAGCCTTCTAGAGATCCGGTCCAACTTCCTCATCTCACCCACTGATTTTACAGGTGGGCAAACCGAGGCCCAGACAAAGGGCACAGGCTGGCCGAAAGCTTCACAGCTGGGTAGTAGCAAATTGGGGTTGAATTCAGGCCTCCTGATTGCCAGTCCAAGGCTCTTTCTAGCCACCAGTATATTGACTACAGCTTCAAAAGTCCCTCCCACTAGGCCCAAATGGCCCCTTCCTCTCCTCCCCTGCCCCAGCCTCCTTCTCCCCCGACTACACATAATTCGGGTTATAGCAGAGCATATTGAATTCCAGGTTCTCATCCCAGTGCCTCAGGAGCACGAACAGCTGGAGGGCAGCAGCCTTGAGCGTACCCCGCGTGCGGCCCTCGGGCACCTCCTGCTGCTCCAGCCAGGAGTTGGCCTTGGCGGCCACAAGCTCCCATTCCACGAAGTACGAGGCGGAGCTGTGCTCCAGCCATGCCAGCGCCACGACCGTGGCCCACAGCTTCCCTGTGTGTTCTACCACGGCCTTGGGCTCCCAGCCCGGCTCGCCTTCCGCCAGAGGCTCCAGGGAGAAGCTGTCACGGGAGGGGTACCGAGATGAGGGGCCGGTGCACAGCTGGGGATTGGAGGTCTTAGACTCAGGCTGGCGGGTGGTGAGGGACACTCGGTGGCAGGTGAAGGGCGAGGTCCACTTGAGCTTGTCCATGGGGATGTGGATGGCCTCACAGAAGGCTTGGTTGAGCAGGAAGGCTCCGGAGGCCAGCTGCAGAGACACCTGTATGTGGGGGAGCCCCTCAGTGGGCCTCAAATGTTTTAGCCCATGGAGCCCTAGGCCATGCAAAAGTCTGAGTCTACACAGTTCTCCCAGCTTGCCCCGCCTACCTGGGGGATCTGCGGGGTACCCAGGCCGACTAAGTGACTAAGCGTCTGCATCCTTGATCCCACAGCCACTTCAAACTGATCACTCTCCAAGCCTAACTCGACATGTTCGCTTCAGACGTGCCTCTTGTTCTGGGCAGGTTGGCCTGGCCCAGCCACTGCGACCGTCCACTGCCATCCCGCAGGCTCTGGGCAGTTCACCTCCCTCTCCTGCCTTCCATGCCAATCGGGTTCCAGTCCCAACAGGTCTGCTTTCTACACATCTCTGCAATGCACCATCTGCCCCCTCGTGTTGTCCCTGCCTCTACTTTCCCCTCCTGTCCCCACCCCCTCCACCTTTCCTATATCCTGAGGGGTCTTTGTAAGGCATAGATCATGTCGCTCTTTGGAGGCTATCAGTTCAGTGACTGCAATTTTTTCTTAGAGTAAGTCCAGACTATGATTCTCAAAGCACTGGTTCATCTTGACTCTTCTACCTCAAACTCCATTTTCCAGCTACCAAGCTCTTTCTCTCTACTCTAGGCTGTTGGCCATAACTCCTCATCCTTCAGGTCTTGGCTTAACCATTACGTTCTCTGGGAAGCCCTGCTTCATTCCTGTCTGACTGCGAGCCTGGAGTAGGTCCCCTTCCACCTGGTCTCTCCCACCAAACACGACCACTCCTATCATAGTGTCCAAGAAGCAGAATTGCCCAGTTCTTTGTCTGCATCCCCTCTAGATACTTAATGCCATGGGCTCGGGGACTATATTCATCTAGTTTAAGGTTGTCTCTCATGGTCTAGCACTGCACCTGGCTCAACAAATCCTTGTTGAGTGAATATATGCATAGTGCTCTGTTGCTTGGGATATTTGGAAAGGCACAAAGGTCCCTACTTGGGTGTGTAGGGACCGGAGCTGTGCAGTGAAACTCATACTGTGTTCTTCCAGCACCCTCTGACCCCCGCGCCCCGCTGGGCTCCAGATATGGCAGCGCCACGCTCCTCAATTCAGAGATGCCCACTCCAGACCTGCGCTTCTCACCTTGGCACGGCATTCTGGGCGTCTGCAGAGCCACTTGCTAAACACGGTGCATGTCCCTGGGGTGTTAATTTTACTCACCTGTGAGTCATTTCGAGGCTTATCTTTATGTATTGAAAAACAGACACACATAGGTGGTGGAATAGAATGCAAAATTCCCATGAATTTTTAAGATGAAGATAGCAGATTGCAAAGAATTTTCATGATGCTGGCACTGGCTTCTAGCAACACTTCTAGACCCTGGGCGGGGGACTCACGCAAACCTCTGTGCCCTGCTGACCCAGGGCGGGAAGGTCTAGGTCTTTTTCTCTTTTCGGAGGAGCAGGGGGAGAGGCTCACAGGAAGGCCCCTCTGTGGAATGGCTGGGGTCTGGGGCACTCACCAGTGGGACGTAGTCGAAGCTTTGGCTCCCAGGGCTTGACTCTGAAGCCTTGGTCAGCGGCTTGCTCAGGAAGCCCTTGGCCGCCCTCGTCAGCAGCCTGGACTTTCTGAGATTCAGCCTGTGTGGGTGGAGCCGGGAAAGAGTGGCCACGGCCATCTCAATGGTGTCCTTGGTCATCTCACCCCCCAGTGCCCGCTTGGCAGCCTCTGAAAGCCAGGCCAGGGACCTCACAGGTGGCTTCCTCCAACGTCCCATTTGACAGCTAGGGAAACTGAGGCCAGGGGTGGTGCATTTCCCCTGAGTCCCTCAGTGAGGACTAGGCTAGTGTTCTGTATTCCTGTTCAGCCCAGTGGTCAGAGTCTCACGCTGGCCCTCCCAGGGGGATTGCATTTGCAAAGAGACTACAGACATGTGGGAGATGAACTGCAAGGTGCAGGTGGGGGGGGGGGCAGGGGCGGGGGAGGTTTGGCAGTGAGATACCAGGAGACAGTGATATCCCTGGGCCTTCTCGTCACCCTTCAGATCAGTCATTTTTATCTACTTGTCAGGCTGGGCCTGCCTTTGGCCTTCCAAGCCAGAGACAGCCCCAGGAAAATGGGTGGTGGTAGGGTGTGCCCCCAAGGGAAATGCCACGAACCTGGATCCAAAGAGGGTCTCGGAGGCCTTCCAGGAAGAAAGGGTGTTGGTGCCCAGACTGTGTAGGGGACCTGTAAAGCCACAGAATGACCAGTGGGGATCTGACCGAGAACCTCGTTCGACTACTCACTGCCCAGGTGGAGAGACAGAGGCCCCCAGCGGGCAGGGGCTTGCCTACATCCCTGGGGATCCGACCAGCTGGTATGGGGAGAAGTGAAATATGTGGGTCTGTGTGTAAGAAACAGGCCCCCAAGTTTCCTTGGCTGGCGGTCCCTGGAAGGTTAGCTGTGGGAGCAGCGACAGCTTCCCATCAACCCCCCATCCCTGGTGGGGACGTTGAGTTTCCTTCCCTGGCACATTGCTGGAGGATTCTGGGCAGAGGGAAGCAGTAGATGGTCCCTCGGCTAGGAATCGAGAGGCCTGATTCCAGGCCTGACTCTGTCACCGACTTGCTGTGTGACCTTGAGCAAGTCACTTTACCTCTCTGAGACTCAGTTTCCTCATCTATAAATTGGGGATATTCCTGTTTATCTCAGGACTGTTTTGAGGAAAAATGAACCACTAAAGACTTTGCTAAGACACTCTCTTGGCCCAAGGATCAGTCACTATCACCACCTTAATTAAGGAGAGGGCCCATTGACGTCCACTTACCTTCAGAGACAGCGTACTTCTTGTGGCCTGGGGACGTGGTCTCGGTGGAGGGCGCAGTGGGACTTTCCTCCACATCTACGGCACAGAAAGGCCCATGGGGACTGAGCTCCCATGGCCCTGTCTTTCTCCCCTCCCATCACCCCCAAGCGGAGCAATGGTCTGAATTCACAGGACCTGGGGGTGAGCTGGGAGAGCAAGCTCAGGGCTTCCATCTCTGCTCGGATGGGTCTTCGTCTTCTAAAGACACTATCATTGCTCCAACCCCAAGAGTCAGACATGCCTGGGTTCCAAGGCCGACTCCCCCACTGACTAGCTCTATCACCCTGGGAAGGTTACTTCCTTCCTAAGTTTTGTTCGTAAATTGGGGATAATAGACTCTAACTCACAGTGTTGTTGTAAGGATTAAATGAGATGCAACACAAATAATGCTTAGTGCCTGGCTCGTGGTAAATGCTCAATAAAGCCCTGAGCTACAGACCCGGCAGGGAAGCGGGAGCAGGTCAGGAGCTGAGGGTGCGGATTGGCATTGTGGGGAAGAGGCGGGCATATGCTCACCGGGTCTGTGCCTCACTGAGGAGAGGCTCACGCTAGCTCTCTAAGAGGCACTAGAACATGGCATTGACTTGTCAGGGGGCTCAGCCTCAATTTCCCCATCTGAGTAATAACTGTACAAAGTTTGCTCAAAATGTGTAATCGGGGTGATTATTCTTATGATTATTATTTCAAGGACTGGATTGTGACGGGCAATATACTGTAAGGGAATAAGCTAGAGTATGGGAAAAGCTGCACGCACAAATATGTCCATGGAAGCCTCTGGTCCCCCATGAGACTGTTAGTTGCTCTGTGAGGGCCAAGAAGCTCTGTTTATCTCTGGGTGCTGGGGTGGGGGCAGGATGAGAGAGAACTAACGACTGAATGCCTGAGGCAACCGGGAGGCAAATAGCATGGTGGTTAACCTCATAGGCTCTGCGGCCATGGAGACCCTGCCTGGGTTCAAGTCTCGGCTCTACCACATGCCAGCTGTGTGATCCCGAGTAAGTCACTTAAACTCTCTGAGCCTCAGTTTCCTCACCTCTTAATGGGGGGCAGGGAAATAAAAGAAACCATCTCAGATGATTGTGAGGAGTCATGAATAATTAGGACAATGTGCAGCCCACAGAAAACTCTCCGTACGTGTTAGCCACTGTCACCCTTGGTGAGGGAAGGGGCTTGGGACAGGATAGGAGTTTAGAAGTTATAGACACTTGGGTCTGAATCAGAGGACAGTTGAAAAGAAGAGATCTGTGATTTTGATGGAAGCCGTGGGCCACCGAGAACACTGAGCTCCAGAGAAAGGAAAGGAGAGAGCAGAATTTGCCTCTCGCCTGGAAGCTCAGCCTGGCTCAGAGGTTACAGAAGGTTCTCCAAGTTTGGGAGGCTCTGAAGGAACCAAAGAGTTGGCAGAACGCTTTAACTCTGAAGGGCTCCTCACACACTGTTCCTGTTTAAAACCATCAGGGTGAGAACGTTCTATCTCTTAGGTAAAAAATTGTTATGATCTAGGTGTCTGGGCTAGTGGCCAGGTGGGACCTCTGATGTCCTTCCCCCCATGCACGGAAGAAGGCAGGAGGTCCTCACTGTACACATGAGGGCATGAAGGAAGGGGTGAGAACTCGTGTAGCAGTTCGGCTGTCTTTAGGGGGACAGAAGGACATGCAGACATTCAGGGCACAGAGGGTTAAAGCCATCCTGTGGATTAGTGCAAAGTCACAAAAAGGGCAACTCATGGATCTTCAAGGACTGAAGCTGCAGGCACAATGAAATCAGGTGAAGGCAGAAGGTAATCTGTTGGGAATGCTAAGACAAGCAGATGGTGGGACCCAAACAGATGGCCCTGCCTCTTTTCTCTCTACTTTCCCTCTATTTATTAGGTTTCCTGGCATTTGGTGCCTGGGAGGACTCAGAGATTGGAGGCAGGGGACAGCCCCTGGGGTTGGCGGACCTTCAAAGGGGAGAGGGGAAGGGATGGTGTGGGCATGTGGGCAGGGAGGCCGTGCTGCTCCCCAGGTCCCGGAAGCTTGCTCGGCAAAGCTGTGTCAATGGTAGTGTGCTCGGGCCATGCTGTGCCCCTCCGCCCATCTCAGGCCTCAGAAATCCTGGGATGCCTGGCCTTGCCCTGGCCTTGCAAGGGCCCCGAGTGCAGACTCAGAGGGAGGCCTCCAGGGTTTTGGACATGAGGGTGCTGTGACTCGGGGCCCCGGCTTCAAAACGCACCCAAGGTGGCTCTTACTTAGGTTCTGATCTCCTGGTGCTGAGTCTTCCCTGAGCATGGTCTGGGACAACCTGAGGCCAGCAGAGGTGCCCCTCCACTGTCGGTTCTGGACCCGAGAACTGACCATCCGCAACACAGCACCTTTAGGACAGGAGAAAGGGTCAGGTGGGTACCACTGTGTCCATCCTTTGCCTCTTTCCCGAGGCTGGCAGGAATTATTCTGGCTTCAGTCTTTCGGTTATCCAAAGACGAGACGGCATTGCGCAAGATAAGCCAATGAGTTATGGAGCCAGAGTGACCTAGCTTTGACCTCCAGCGCCATCTTATAATAGTTGGATGAGGTGATAACCACTCTGAGCCTCAGTTTCCGTATCTGAAAATCGGGGATACTAATACCCACCTTGCCAGGTAAATACTACTGCTGAGATAATATTCCGAAAGCAGCAGAGTTTTCTCATTAGTTGAAAGGCTGGTTTACTTAGAAGCACCCCATTTGTATTCTTCCCCAGTTAGCTGTCTCAGAGACCCAGGTCCCACTTCCCCCTCCCACAGGCAGGTCCCTGAAGTCCCAGGATATCACCACCAGGGGACGGATGGAAGAGAGATGAAGCAACAGCACCCTAAAGTGTTTGGGGGAACCCTACTCTTGGAGAACACTCATCTGCGTTATTCCTTAAAAAAACAAAGAGTTCTATTAGGAAATAAATTCTGAGGAAGATCATACGATAGCCCATTCACTGCGTCTCTTGGTGTATATTAACATCCTAAAGGCTCTGACAAGTTCTGCAGTAAAGAAAGCTATTGAACTTTATTTAGCTCAGTGGTTCCCAAATGTTTCTTCCTGATCTGGTATTTCCTATTTTTGTGCTGAATGGCCATTAGCAGGACAGGGAACTAGGGTTCTAGTTTCCTGGAACACACTTTGGGAAGTGCCGACTCAGATCTTATGGGACCGTGGGACTTGGGTTAAGATGGACGCCAGGTCCCCAGACCTCCCAGACTGTGGCTCTAGATGCTAGGAAGATGGTCAGAGATAGGTGGGAGGGAGACACATTCTGGATGAGGATGTCATTCAAGATGACAACGCTCAGGGAATGAGAACGGCCAATGGAGCAACAGCTCGGGCTGCTGGCCGGAGCCTGACATGAGAAAAACCGAGGGAGAGAGGGAGGGAGGGAATGGGCTGTTGATCATTTCGGTACCACAGATAAACAAAAAGAGTGCTGGGGACAGGAGGTAAGGCACTTTTGTTTCCAAACGCACTTCTTTCAGGAGGTCTGAAGAAAAGAGAGGGAAAGAGAGAGGGGAGGGAGAGGGAGGGAGGGGAGAGTGGAGGAGAGGAGCGGGGAGAAAAGGTAAAAGGAACTACGAAAAACAGAAAAACGTAATTCAGGAAATTAAAGAAAGTATATATAGTTCATAAACATGTGAAAAAGGCATCTCAGACACACAAAAAACTAAACAAATTCCCCAAAGAGAGAGTCTTTCCTCACCCACCAGACTGGCAGGGTTTAGAAAGATAATAGTGCTGGCCTGGGTGGACATCAGAATAACCTCAGGGGCAGGGCCAGTGTGGTAACATGTCACAGTTTTAAATGGTCAGTCTTGCTATGCAGTCTTACTTCTGAGAGTTAATGAACCCTGAACAGATAATCAAACAGGTGCACAAAGATGTTTTTTGTAGCATCATTTACAATAATCAAAAAGTCTGATAATGGGTGCTGGTTAAATTGGTCTAATAAACCTTAAGTGGCAGTAAAGAGGAATAGGGGAGAACACAGACTCTGGAGCCAGACCCCTGGGGTTCAAAGCCTCGCTCTGCCCCTTACTGCTGTGTGACCTTGGGCAAGTTACTTAACCCTCTCTGTCTCTGTTTCCCCGCCTGTAAAATGGGCATAATAGTGTCTACCTTGCAGAGTTGTTCTGAAGATTAAATTATCGATATCGATATCTATAGATATCGATATAGATATATCTACATAGATATCTATCTATATCTATATCTATATATACCTATCTTTGGTGTGTGTATATATCTTTTGGATATATATATATCTTTGGGATATATATGTGTGTGTATATATATATATATATTGCCTTAGAACACTAACTGGCTATTATGATGATATTTCTCTGCAGTGGAAGATGCTGCAGCTTTTAAAATAATGACACAGGTTCACCTTCATGAGAACATATTTTTCCATACCTACATTTTGTAAGATAGAACATATATTGCTGTGATCCAATTTGTGCAGAATTATTTGTGTTTTGATTTCTCTACATGTCTGGAAGGATGGTCACACCAAGGAAGGAATTGGTATTCATTTCTGCCACTTCCAGTCACTTTTATTTTATGTCTTTCTATATTTTCTACGGTGAACACATATCATTGTCCTAATTAGAAAAATTCAGTCAAGTCATATTTATTTCGTGCGAATAAGGGCGTGGGGTGGTTTCACAGCCTTCTGTAGAGCAGTGGATGTATGTATCTCCTCTACTCCCTGGCAGCCAAACCACCCACTGGGGGCTATTTTGCTTCTAGGTCCTTCCTCGTACCCTTCCCTGCAGGTCTGTGCTCCTCTATATCCCAGCTGCTTCCTCCAGCCCACAGAGCTGCCTGGCCCTCAGGAGTGCCCTGGCCGCCCATCTGCCTTACCGGAGTTGGGGTATGCCACCACGGTGGGCAGGTACCGGCTCTTGCTCACGTCCACAGGCACGTAGGCAGTGTACTTGCTGATGATGTTGCAGGCCTTGCTGGTGTGCACGGCATTCACCTGGTAGCGGCGGCTGGACCCTGTGGAGGGGAAAGCTGGGGTCACTGTGCAGACTCGAAGTTCTCCATGACACTGCAGCTCTGGAAGCTAAAGGAAGTCTAGACCAGTGGTCCCCATCTTTGGGATCAAATAACCCCTTAAAATCAAGGAGTTGACAACTTGCCAATTAGGGACATTAATAAAAACACTCAAGATCATTAACTTCCATTGTCATGTCATAAAATAAGGACATGTTAATGTGAAAGAAGTAAGACATCTAAGAATAAAAAAGACAGTTACTCTCCTTAAATAACTTTAATGTTACTACGGGAAAAAAAATCAAAATCCTCTGTGTTGTCTGTATTTTTGATTTTCATTTTGTAGCTATCTGATGAGAATCTTTCTGCAAAACTTCGTAGGCCTCCTGGCTGAGTGGGAACACTGGTCTGACCCTTCGGGACAATCTTGTAGAGAAAATTAAAAACCAGAGAGGGAGAGTGGTGAGCACAGGGTCACACAGCGAGTTAGTAACGGACCAGAGAGCAGGACTTAGCATGGTCTACTCCCGAAGTCCAAGCTCTTGCCGCTGAACAGGTGAGCAGTCTCTGTGGCTTGCCACCTCTAAAAAGCTGTGTGATGAGCCACCAATAAGAAAGATGGACAAATGTTTTGAAAACTGTAAGGTGAAGTGCTCTCATATTCTACAATGTTAAAATATAAAACAAACAGCCTTGAAAATTCCCTGAGCAGTCAAAACCAGTTTAGCCATGCAAACAAAGCTTAATTTAGCTTATTTTGCAAGACTAACTTGACCTGGGTCATTTCTTGCTTATGCCTCTGGAAATCAGAAGCAAAACTCGAACCGTTCCCAAGGTTAACATAAGGTAACCACTGAAAATTCCGATATTACAACCAATCGCCGTGAGGAATTAATTGTCGCTGCTTTCTCACTATTTAAGCTGCTTTATAATAACATCCCCCTGAGCCTCATTCCATGTTTTGGTTTGAGTGCTCCTGGTTCGCAAACTGTCCTGTCTTTCTGGTGTGTGTACAATAAACTTTTACCAAAAAAACCCCAAACGAAAAACTTTTATTAATTACTACTTCCATGATTCATTGGTTTTACTTCTGTTATTTCTGAAATTTTGACATCAAGAATACAAATAATATAAAATATAAACCATATAATATTATTATGTAAATAAAGCATAAGCTATAACAAATAATATAAATTCTCTATTTATATCTACATCTATCTATTCTTCAAGTGTACTCCATCAAGATGCCAGGAGTCACTTTCTTAGGAAAGTTTGCCCCAACTTGACTAAATTAGCTTCCCACCATCCCAGTTATACAATCACTTGGAACCCTCAATATCTACTTAATAGAACTTAGGACAAATGCACTGTTATCGTGTATACATATTTGGTTAATGTCGGCTTCTCTGCTAGTCTGTGTCAAGCACTCAGAAGTAAGGGCAGGGATGTGGTGGTCACCAGAGTTTTTCAGTCCCAAGCCTGGCCCTCCGCTGACCTGCACTTAAGTGGCCTGGATGAATGAGTGGACCGACTAGGTCTAGGGGTTCTGTGGGAAGGTAGGTGTGGTCCAGAGGAGGGGCAGGTGGAATAGGGCTGTCCCTACTGTTCTGTCTCAGAGGGCACTGAAGGATGCAGCCCTGGAAAGTGAGGAGGAGTCGGGGATCTGTAGCAGAGGGGAAGGAAGGAGGAGAGGACGGGACGGGTCATCCGGCAGGGTTGTAAAGGGTGAGGAGAAGGAGAGGGCATGGAGGAATGGGGGCAGATCAAGGAGGGAACGGAACCCCGTGTGTGTGTGTGTGTGTGTGTGTGTGTGTGTGTGTGTGTGTGTGGTGGAGAGGGGGTGTCCTGGAGTGAGGGAGGCACCTGGAGGCAGCGATGCATTGTGCGGGGAGGAGGCCGGGCCTGACCTGGCTGTGAGTCTGGGAGGAGGGCTGATCGTGGGGGTGGGGGTAGTAGGGTGGGGCGTTGGTGGGGCTGTGAGGTGAGTGGTGAACCTGGCACCCACCTTGCTCGATCTCGCCCTGGCGCTCTGCCAGCTGCTCGAAGTCGCGGATGATGGCCCGGGCCGCCAGGTGGTGGAAGGTCTCGCTCCATAGGTCAGCGTCCTGCGCGCCACTCTGCTCCGGGCCAGGAGGCCCCAGCTCGAAGCTCACCTCCCATTGCAGACGTTGGCTGTTGCGTAGGCCCTTGACTACGGCCTTGCCCAGCACGGGGTCCGGGGTGACAGGTCTGCTGGGACTGGCCTGATCTTGGGGCTCGGCCAGGGGCTCCCAGTCTGAGGACGTGTCAGTCTCGAAGGCAGAGGGGTGATGGGACAGTTCTGTGGGCCAAGGGACAAGAGAGCCTTGCTCTGAGCGGTGGGGGGCAGGGCAGACGACAGAGGGCCAACCCCCAAGGAACATCATCCCTTCCCAGGGCACAGACATCTCTAAGCCAAGTATAGTTAAGTATCCCCACCGTACCCCCAGGGGATCCACAACTCCTTCCCTAGAATAGCTGGAGTGGCATGGGCTTGTCCCTGAGAATGCGACAGACCCACTTCTCAAGAAGCCAGTATCTGAGGCGGTTAGGAAGGATGGGGTGAGGGTGCTCTTTAGGGAGAATGCGACCTCAGGGAGGACATCTGGGGGACAGAGGCAGCCCAAGGGCCAGGTGGATTGGAAATAGAGGAGTTGGTGAGGTCCTCAGGGAGAGAATAGGCCACAACAGACTCCCCCCACCCCAAAGGGCGCAGGCACAGTTGTCTTTGAACTTAGGCCATAGCCAAGGAGTCCTCCCTGTCCCCAGTCGGGTCCCAAACCTTGTGGACACTTACCAAGCTCTCCAGGGATGCGGTAGTCTGAGACAGGCTTTAAGCTGGACCCAAGATCCAGCTCTCTCATGGGGCTCCAGGCCTGGGTCTCCGGGCTGGTGGGCAGGAAAGGCTGGCAGCCTTGGGGCAGCAGAGAGGGCCTGCGGGCCCCTGGGCCCCTGAGTTTGGGGCCCGGGCTCAGATCCGAGCCATAGTTCAGGAAGGGCTGGGGGTGCAAGAGGGAGGGGAGGGGGCTGTGTGCCTGGTGGCTGGCCGCCTTCCTGCCACCCCAGCCACACTCCTTCCCTGGGCACCATAGCTTCTCCTGAAGACTGCCTCCGCCTTCAGTACCCAAGGACAAATAGCCTACTTTCCACGATCCATGAGAAACATCAACACGAACAACCCCAAACCACGAGTAAAGTGCAAACGACAGAAAACCATAGAAAGTTACATACCATGGATAATATTCTAAACTCACTTTTTTTTTTTGGCCGTAAAGTTTAAAACTTTTGGGGTATGTGTTTAAAATTAACCTTTTCCTTATGTCTTCTCATATGTCATGCTTAAAAGGTCTTTCCCACTCAAAAAAAAATTCTCTAGAATTTTTTGTGATTTTATTTTTGTTTGCTTAAATCTTTGATTTACATAAAATCTATTTTGGTGTAAGGAAATAGAAACTAGCCTTTTCTGTGATTTTCTGAATAGTACAAATCTCCGCACAACTTATTGAACATGGTTCATTTGTTGAGTGTCTAGGGTTTTTCAATTTTCAAAGCTCTCATGTGAATTTGGCTTTATTTCTGGACTTTCTGTTCTGTTTTGTGGATTTAATCTGTCTATTCTTGGTCCAAAAAAAAAAAAAAATCAAAAGGCAAGGGATAAACTGGAAAATATATTTGCAACATGCATGACAAAGATAATTTTCAAGAAAATGCTTTTATAAATCACTGGTGGGTAAGAGATAAACTCAGTAAAATAATGGGTTAAGAGCATTTACAGGCAGGTTACAGAAAAAGTATCCAAGAACCCATGAAAAAATGCTCAGCCTCACAAGCACTATAAATTAAATAAACGACGTTCCCTCTTTGGATGCTAAATATTTAAATATTTGGCAACACCCAGCAGGTCAGTGGGAAGACAGGGTCTTCCATGGACTGTAGGTGGGCGTGCGCTGATGCTTACTTGCGGGAGAACAATGTAGCAACGTGCTATATCGGTCAACATTAAAAAAGGCACAAACTCCTTTGACCCAGCGATTCCGAATTCTGCGGAAAAACACCAGGATGCAGCTATCTATGTACACATACTGTGTATTTGTTGCAGCATTGTTTATATAAAAAAGATTTTGTGAATATCCTTCAACAAGTGTTGACAAACAAGTCATGGTACCCGGAATACCACATAACACTGCAATCAATGAAAGAGGCAGATTTTTTCATACCAATATGGGAAGATGTCCAAGATAAAACTCACTTTTAAAAAGTAAGTTGCAAAGGTTCTGTATTTTGATTGTGGAAATAGTCACATGACTATATACATTTCAGATCCCCACCTTTATTCCAGCAAAGCTCTCATGCTCATATGCATTTGTCAAAAAAGAGTAATTTCACTGTATAAAAAAAAAAGTAATTTCACTGTAAAAAAAGTGAGTTAAGAAGACATTAGAAAAGTAAATTGGAGAGAAGTCTGTAGATGTGGTTATTTAAAACATATATGTGTGTTGTGTCTGTGTGTGTTTGTGTGTGTGTAGTATTTGGAAGAAAACACTCAGAACCAGGTGGGTCTGGGCACTGGGAAAGGATATTTTTTACTTTATGCCCAGGCGAGCTGTTCAAGGGTTTTTATCACAAATTTTGAGTATGTATTATTTTTGCAATTAAAGAGTATTAAATTAATTAAAAATGAATTTTACACCTCTGGCAACACAGACATCACCTGATAGGGCAGGAGATGGGGGAGCAAAGGCACTTATTCTTGGTGTAACAGAGAAAAATGACTCAGTCTTTTAGGCCACCAGTTAACGGGGAGGGAGGGTCTTTTTCATCTCTATCAAGTATTTGTGGGGAAGGGGACTATACTTCCCCATTAGATGGGGACTCCTTGGGACAGGGGCTGGGGTTCTTCTTCCTGTTTCCTCTGGGCCTGAGGTCCTGGGATGGTACAAGGGTGTGGGAGAAGAAAGAGACTGTCACCCTTAGGCTGGCTTCAGTGTAACCCAGCCGGGCTGTTGGATTCTAGGGGATCCCTAATACTCTTCCCTCATCAGAGTGTGGGATTCCCCCCATCTTTGCCCCATCATCACCAATACACTGAGAAACAGCAGCTGCTGCAGTTTCCATGGCAACAGATTAGTCTAAGATTCAGCCTTTCATCCAGCCAGAGGCTGCAGGGAGTGTGTGCATGTGAGTGCACACACATGTGTGTACATTCACACAAATGTGTTGGGGGGAATGAGACTGGGGAAGAAGCCAAGCAGGGGATGAAGGAGGCATAAGCAGAGGTGGGCCAGAAGCAAGCAGGACCGAAGGAAAGCCAAGCTGCCCGGTATGCTCACCAAGTAGAGCTGCATTTAAAGGACACCTACTGTATGCCAGGTGCTGCACGAGGCACTTGATCTCTTATCAGCTGATGCCTGCAAGTGTCCTCCACTTACAGTTAGCTCCTAACAAATAGATATTTATTGCTGGTGGCTGTATTGTTGGTGGTGTCATCCGCAAAAGCTATTCTCTCTAATGCATAGATGAAGATGAAGAAATTGGGGCTTAGAGAGGTTAAGTAACATATTTGAGGGGCAGAGTCTGCTTGACTCCAAGGTCAGTGTTTTCCAAATGCATCGAGTTGGTCCCTGGCTAAGGATGGAGAAGGGCTTCATGGACAAGTTGGCAGTATCGCTGCCCCTGGGGAGCATGGTGACGTATGTGTCGTGGGGGCAGGGAGGGATGTGGTGGCACATGGGAGAGGAGGTGTGATAAGCTGCTTTTATTGAACCACAGACTCACCATGACGAAGTGTAGGTAAAACCTGTTCTTAAGAAAATGCAATAAGGTGTGCAGATAATGCCAAACACCAATTTAGTTTAGGGCAGCGTTTCTCAACCTGGCCATTTCCCTGCCCTCCCCAGGGGACATTTGGCTTCATCTGCAGACATTTTTAATTGTCACTGGGGATGAAGGCGTTACTGGCATTAATTCGATAGAGGCCAGAGATGCTGCCAAACATTCTACACTACACAGGATGGCCCCACAACAAAAATGATCATATCAGTAGTACTGAGGTTGAGAAACTCTGGTCTAGCTGGATGGTGGGTGATGGATCCTGCTGTGGCTCTAACTCAGATGATTTTTGCATTGGGTGAATGTACAATCCTTGGGATTTGCAGAAGGTACAGTGTGATGGAGGGAAAAGCAAGGGCTTTGCAGGCAGAGGGTCCTGGGTTGCAATCCCCTGACTAGCTGTGTGACCCTGGCCCTCAGGCTCTCAATTTCCACATCTGTACAGGTTTGGGGTGGCCAGCTCCCACACTCTCTTCTTTTCCAGGGGTGCCATAAAATCAAATGAGAGAATAGATGGGGATGCTCCTCACCAACTGGAAAATGCTGTATGTAAAGAATAGGTGATGTCACTGACCAATGGGTATCATTATTAGGAAGATGTCACTGGGGTTCAGGCAGATGAAGATCCAGAAAAAGAAGACAGAAGTGACTCACTTCTCAATGTAAGTTACAGCTCCATCCTTGTGGCTGAAGCAGGAGACACAGCTTTCCCCCTCCGATCCAACCTGCCCTGCTTAGGTACCTGCAAATCAATTTGCCACCGCGGGGCATCCAGGCTGGTCTGGTTGGTGAGGTCCTGCAGCTTGGCTTTTCGCATTGGGTATCTCCTGGCAGCCGTTGTGGGGTCACTGGCCGTGGCAGCCCTTGGGGAGGGCTTATGGTTGGCGATCTGGTTGGTGCTGTATGCCCGCTGTCGCTGGGAGACATCCAGACCTGGACAGGGGTGGTGACAGGGAAGCCATCAGGGTGAGGGTTGCGG
>NW_024354503.1:671856-680602 GCF_902729225.1 Pteropus medius | reverse complement strand
TTGGGCAGACTTCTGTTTAAGAGATGGTGAAAGGAAATGACTTCATATTACTTTTATTGTTTAAATTTTTAATTATCCTCTTTATTAAAATTTAAAAAAATGTAATTCTAAATGCCACTTTTATCTCCAAATAGGAACTTAAATGAATGGAATGAACCATCTGTTCCTTCCATTCCATTTTCCATAGTATAAACATACATATAAACCATAAGGGGCTCATTTTTGTTTTACAAAAAATGGACCATATTACTTATATTTATCGGTATCTCGAATCTTACACTTAAAACATTTTCGAATTCGTGCGTGTCAACTATTCTTTTAAACATCTGACTGCGCAATATCTTACCACTTCTTACTGTTAAGCTTTCACTCTGTGGTGTTAGACTTTTGCCATCATAAAAAACGCTACGGTAAATCCTTGTACGTAACCCCATTACATCACTTTTATTTCTATGTGTTAGAAATTATTGGAAGTACATAACTTTTTAAATCTCTTTGAAGGGATTTCTGGGTTTAAAAGTTATCTATTTCTAATTTCATTAATTATTTCTAGATTGCTTTCCAGGAGGGCAAGTAATGTTTACATCAACAATGCATGAGGGTACACTTTATCCAACAGCCCTCCTAGTAGCAGGAGAAAACTTTGCTGGTCTCATGGGGAAGGACAGCAGAAGGGGTTGACGGTCCCTTCTAGTGGTAGGGTCTGTTGATGACCTCCGAGGTCTGTCTCCAGACCTCCAAGAAGGGCCTAGACTGTGCGAAGACTTGACTAGCATTATGTTCAGCATTGTTCTCCCTGTGGCTGCACACTCTACTCTCCATAACACATCCCTTATTACTGACCATGGATCTTAAGAGATTCCATAACATTCTAAAATCTGGAAATGTCACATAAAATTCTAACTTCTCTTGGAGATTGGAAACATAGTTAACACAGCTCCCACATTCTCACATGGTGGTAGTTTGTTAGAGCTGAGTAGGGGCTGCCCAGTTTCTACAGGGCGCATGCTATCCAGTTTGCCACAGTCTTCACCACTCCTTATTGTCTCTCTATGAATTCTGTTTAACTGCTACCCGTCGTGGCATTTGCCCCTTTTAATTTTTACAAGTTTATGTCATTCATTTTATATCTGTCCAATTCCTCTAGGTACTGAGTTTGTGACTCCCGCTTAAAAACAAAACAACAAAACAAGATGATGCGTCCTTCAGTGCGGAGTGGAGAGACTAAAGAGACAAGATGGGTGAGGAAATAGCTCCTCTGGGAATCGCATACATTTTAGCATAAATTCCAGCTCACTTTGAGAAGTTCCTTCCTTTATCCCACTTCTGCCACCGCATAGAAGAGAATTATCTGAGTAAGTAAAACACAAACTCGTTTAAGGAGTTATGACCTGACTAGAGTGTTCAGGGAAAGACACCTAGTGTAATGGTTTGGAATTGAATTAATTGTTCGGAATTGAATTAATTGTTCATCAAAATCACTTTGGAGAGATTATGCGAAATGAAGTTTCCTGGGCCTTACCCTCAGAGATTTTTATTCAGTAGACCTAGGTTGGAGCCAATGATCTGCATTTTAAATATGTTTCCCAAGTTCTTCTGCTGCAAGGCATCTTGAGAACCACATATTGAGATGGTGACATTTACCCAAGCACTGTCACCATGACCAAATGCCCACGGCCTGGCAACTGTACCCTATAACTGTAAACCCAGGTTTAATTAGTTCCCAGCTGCCATGAACAGTCTTTCCAGCTAGGCTGGCTTCATGGGCAGATTTCTGGACCCCCTTTGACCTCTGGAATTTCTAAGATACTTACAGATGTGTAAGTGGAGCTGTATAAGGAGGCATCACACACAATGCCATACCCCACCAGCCGTTCTCCAGGGAAGAGGGTGCTGGTGCTGACAGGTGAGATCAGGACTTCGGTGGTCTCAGGGAAGACCCACTCCACAGTCACATCACTCAGGACCGGGGCCATGGCCTTCTTCAGGGATTTGACCATCTGTTGGGCAGGATCAGAACACAGGTTGGGGAGATGTGCAAGCAGGGTTATGTACAGACGAGAAGCACGAAGACCGTGTGGGTCTGAGTATAAGGGGGCGTAAGCAGAAAAGAAGTGACAATAGGCCTTGGGGTGGTTTGCCCTGAACAAGCAGTGAACATGCCACTTTTTAGACTCCTAGAATATCAGAGTTGGAGCAGATTTTTGCTGTCATTTTCTCTAAGCTTAGCATTTTATAAATGAGAAAAATCCAAGACTCAATGTAGGGTAGTGACTAGTCCGGGACACACAGAAAGTTTGAGTCAAAACATGGACTATTCAGGGACCTTCAGCAAATCAGTTTGCTATCCTGGGCCTCAATTTCCCCATCTGTTGAGGTGAGATAGAAATTCTCCATTCTCAATGTATTTGGGAGGATTATCCAAGATACTGGATTTGAAGTATTCGCCACTTGATAGGCGTTCAATAAATGACAGCTGTAGTTTAGTATCACATAGGCTGATTTCCTCAAATGTACTGCAAGGCTGGAGAAAAATGATTTGGGGATTGTGGCAGCCATAGAGGTGTACTCCGAAATTTCTCTTCAAGAGAGACTGTGCCCCTTGGCTGCAAGGAATGCAGTTAGGTGACAGTCTCCAGACGCAATGCCCCAGCTTTGGAGCCAAGAATGTAGCTCTACCTGGAAGCCCCCAAGCAACAACTGAGCATGGCAGGGATTCTAGCATCTGGAGTTTTAGCCCAACACAGACCACCTGATCGGCAGTCTTTGCTCCACGGCTCCCCGTTGGATTGGCTGAGACCTTGCCAGACCTGTATTGCTGGCCGAGGCTCTCCCTGCCTGCCCTGTGCTGCTTCCTGCCTTTCCTTTCACAGGTGCTGCATCTGCATCACAGAGCTTACTTCCTGTTTCCTTCTCTTTTCTCTTTCACAGATGTTATCCTCCCATGAACTTGCACTCTTAACTTCAGCTGTCTCCAGTTCCTGGACTGACACAGGGATTTTCTAGGGGTTGGATTATTTGTGCCAGTTGTGCAAGAAATGGAGAGAAGACTATAATCTCCCTGATTTCTGAGTCCTTTATATCTTTTTGTCACTATCAGGAACGTGGCCAGAAATAACTCCAAACACAACTCCGTAACCATAAAAGCAGTGACCTCTCAGGAGTCCCAAGCCTGCCTAGCCAGTGGATGGAGCCTGTGATCCAGTGGCTGGAGACCAGGGGATCTAGTGTTCTGTACCAGCTCCAGGTGCTGCCTGCTCTGTGGCTTCCACCTCTCTGATTCTCACTGGGGTGCAGTGTGGCTTAGTGGAGAGCTCAGATTTGGGGTAAAATCCTAGCTCTACCACTGAGTTGTGTTTGATCAGTTTGGGCCTCCGAGTTTCCAGCACCAGAAGAGACTGGGGCCCTTCTGCCTACCTTGGGTTGCAGCCGCTCCCCCTCCACCAGGAACTCAGCACTGCCCTTGGACACCGTCGCCAGTCCTTTCACCAGCCTGTGGCAGACGTTGGGTCCAATTCCAAAGCTATAGCACCTGGGGGGAGGGGAGGAGAAAGGCTGCTACTTCCCATCCTCTCTGCCATCTTTGTCCCTTGAGGAGAAAGGCATGGAGCATTATTCAGCAGAGCTATCTCACAGCTGACCCTAACTTCAGGCAGAGGGCCTGGAAGAAGGAAGAGATCCAACAATAGGCATTTAAATTCACACGTACAGCCCAGAACTCCCAACCCAGTGCAGAATCAAAGCAGCAGGAAAGTTTTCTGCCTAGGCTGCTCTTTGGGAGCTATATATACAGGTGTGGACATCTCATCCCTCCTGTACTTTTGAGGGGAAAAGGCAAACTTTGAAGTTAGCCACATCATCCCGGAAGCAAAGTTCTATAGGGTTCTCTCTTCTCCTTTCGGCATTTTCCATGCTGTCCTGGTTCTGGCAACCCCAGCCTAGGGCAGCCCAAGATAACCAAGCCCTAGACCTTCAGCCTGTGCCAACCTGGTAGAGAAGGCGTGGTTTCGCACCAGCTCCAGCACCTTCCCGGTGTTGTTGACTGCCCCATCTGTGATCAGGAAGAGAAGCCGTGGGTGGCCGCGGTGTACTGGCTGCCGGATGATCCACTTGAGTGGGGAGAGGATGTTGGTGCCACCCATGTCAGCCCGCATTCTCTGAATGCTATCACAGGCTATGGCCAAGCTCTCCTGCAGGAAAGGGACAAGCAGGGAGGATAGTTCCCAAGGTTACCTTGTAGTGGGGAGACAAAGCCCCCTGGGGAACGAGTCCTTTTGTTCCCCTGGATAATATAGTTCAGCCTCACTAGAGTTGAGTCCTGTTTCTAATTTCATTTTTGCTCCACGCACAGGAAGAATAGGTGGTCACTCATTTGGTATGCTTCTGCTCAATAACACTCCTACCAATGCCTGAAAATGCTACCATTTGTGGTATATTAACTTGTTGCTGTCCCTTTTGGATTCCTCTTTAAAAATATAAACAACCCTGGAAAAGGTGGCACATCCAGCCTCTAACTGCTCAGCACAAATGAGCTTTCTTTTTCTGATGAAAAAGGCGAGTGGTATGGCGGAAAGAATACTAGACCAGAAAGCTTAAGACTTAAGTCCTGGCTTGACTATGGCTCTAAATCCCTACAACATTGTAAGGAAATCACTTCCCCAACCTGGGCTTCAGATTCCCTGCCTTCTGGACCAACACTGTGAGACCCACTGGCCAAGGATTACTGGCATTGGATGGATGTCACTGCAGCAAGGACACATTCTCACTGGACATCAGATGTCCTTCTGCTCCTGGCTCAGGAGAATGCTCTTCCAACATTCATGCTTGGAATAACAGCATGTATTAAAAAATCTTAAAATGTATATGTACCTTTGACCCAGCAGGGCTAGGAATTTATCCCAAGGGAATCATTAAGGATGTATGTGAATCTTTGCTGCAAAGATGACTAAATAGAAGAAAAGGCAAACAACTTAATTGTCCTACTGTAGGGGTTTAGTTAAGTAAGTCACAATCGAAATACGAGGCAGCTATTAAAATTATGTTGCAGATTCGTACTTATTGGCATGGAAATAAGCTCATGATATGCTGTTGTGTTAGAAAACAGAACAGTATGGAAGGCCTAATTCTATCTTTATTGAAAATATGTATAAATGCATAAAACAAAGTCTGGAGGGATTTATACTAAGCTCTTAACAGTGTTTTTTCTTCTTTTTTTCAGACATGTGATCATGAGAGATATTTTAAATTTTCTTTTTGATGATCTAGGTTTTAAAGTTGTGAGATAAATCAACATATATTATTTAAGAAAACCCATAAAGCTATTTTTAATTGAAAAGTGGTCCCTAAGTCCTCCC
The DNA here is from genome assembly GCF_902729225.1 of Pteropus medius. Taxonomy (NCBI): domain Eukaryota; kingdom Metazoa; phylum Chordata; class Mammalia; order Chiroptera; family Pteropodidae; genus Pteropus; species Pteropus medius. Next base: position 675,248 of record NW_024354503.1, on the reverse strand, counting down.
TCCTTCCTTTCTCCTCCCTCCTTCCCTCCTTCCTTCCTTCCTTTCAATTGCTAGATCTGATAAGATGCTCCAAGTTTGAACATGCTGCTGGGGTCACAGTCTTCTTGTTTCAAATTGTAGCTCGAGTCTTGAGAGTGCCATTCTTAGCCCACCTACCCACTTATTCACTCTGCTGCCCCTTACCATTCACTTCTTGAGCTCAACCTTGCATAAATCTATTGTCCTCATGAGACAGAGGCTTCATGGAGTGGTAGGCATAGAATAAACTTCCTCTTTCTACTCCTCCCTGTGTTCCCTTCTCTGTGCACACCCATATTTTGCCCAACATAGTCTTTATTTTAACAAAGAGGATGTCCGAAGGCTGTGATATCAGAAAGCTGCTTAAACAAAGTTAACTTCTCTTTAGCCCTCTCCTCCTGGGCATCACCTAGGACCTACATGGGCCGAAAGATTCGAAGGCAAGTCTCAGGGTTGCCTCCTCTTTCTTTTTCCTTCCTTTTATCTAATCCTCACCACCCCTTCCCTCCTGGTCCCAGCCTTGCCCTTCCTTACCTCATTGTAGGTCTGACTGGAAGGGAAGAGGGCCTTGAATGTGGATCCAAACCCAATGACATTGAAGAGGCAGGATGGCATGAGGCTCTTAAGAGCCACTAACATGGCATCCTAGCAGGCAAGAAAAAGATTTTCAGAATTGGGAAGGAGTTATTACTTCTGCCACCACACACCAGTATTATTATCCCTGCACAGAAGTTGCCTCCAAACGGGCCTTTCACCCCTCTGTCTGCACCCAATATCGCCTTCTCCCCCAGATCAAGAAATATGCTGATGCTGACCTCAGGCTGGACCAAAGCCATCATCATAAAATTTCTCATCCGTGTAGTAAGTCTGACTTCTCAAAGCCATTCTATTATGGCTTGCCAGATCCATTTCACCTCCTGCTGACCCTGGGAGGTAGAGAGCAGGCAGCACCCACGCCCTTCTGCCAAAACAAAATTGATGTCCAAAGGAGGACCCAGGGCTTTTCTGCAGCAGACTCACCCTAAGGGACAGTCTCTTTAGCTCATATTTGTTGAATGCCCAGGATGTACTTTACATACATTACTTTATATAATCTTCACAATAACCCTTGAAGCAGGCACAATATTTCCCCCATTTTATACAAGAGAAAATTGAGGCACAGAGAGGTACAGTGAATTGCTGGTGAGCACTCAGATAGTAAATAATGGAGCTAGGACTCTAAAGTCTGTGAACATTAAAGAGTCTTAATCTATTTAATTATGCAACAGCAGGAGACCTTGATAAAGGTCTATGGAAAAAATAATGACAAAGAGGGAAAGTGGAAGAGATGACAAGAGGGAAAATGACGACGTTGATGATAAGGAGGAGGATACAGTGTAATGACTAACATCAAGGTATTACTATGTGGTGCCAAGCACTTTACATTAATTATCTCATTTAACCGATGCAACAGTGGTTTAAGAAGATCCACTTTGATGTTAAAAATATCTGGGTTTAAATTTCACCTTTGCCATTACTAACTTGATCTTAGATTAGTTATGTCACTCCTCTGAGCCTCAGCCTGGCACATAGTAAACATTCAGCAAATGGTTATTGTTACCCAACCAATGAAATAAAAATGAATATTAATACCTCTATTTTACAGATAAGGAAACTGAGGCTCAAAGGGTTAAGGAATTGCGCTGGATCACAAAACCTAAGAATAGGACTGAGATTTTCAAAGCATAACGCCAAGATCTTTATTCGTGTTGGCTCTGCCTTGGCACAGAACTTAGGAATGGGGGCTCTCCCTCATTCTCATATTGTATATTGTTGGCACCCCAGGGAAACAAACTGTTATACCCCAGAATCTAGAAGTAAACAGCTGCAAGTGGATCCTGGAAATTTCCAAACCATACGGCCTTCCAGGCTGCACAGACCTGCAGCCCCTCCCCCACCCCCTCTGTGAACGTTAACATTAAACATTAGCCTTAACACTCTCCCAGTATCTCTTTGTTGACTGTCAATATATTTTGTTTCTCTATGAAAGATGTCAATATCTGCATATTTTTCATTATCCACTAATTCATATATTCCTGCAAGCAGGAGACTCTGCTGATTTATACAGATTGTCTCTGCTCACACCTATTAAAATTTTCAAAGCCATGTTTTTGGCAGCAAGTGGCAGCTGAAGAATGAGACCAGCTGCAGGAAATTAAATTGGCTGAACTTTCCCCTTCAGCATGGCTGTTTGGATTTCGATTCTCTCCTACCTCCCTAAGCCTAGTTCTCCCTAAAATGTTTACCTAATGGACCACAATTAATGACCCAAGTAACCCCCCAATGACCTCATTGTCAGTGGGGAAGGGGATGTGTGGCCCAAAGAATTCCTGTGCCTTTTTCTAAAAGGGCATGTGTAGCAAAATGGATTGTGAAAGGATGACCTTGAGGTCAGTGAGCTGAACTGGAAAAGAGCACAAGAGAGACTCCAAGGGGACAGGGACTGAGAGGAGACCTGGAGGAAGTTAATGTCAGAGAATTCTGGGATGTCAAGGTTATAAAGGTCTTTAGATCACAGAACAGATTTCTACTCATAAACCAACTCCATTTAACTGGTAGTAACTGCCTGGAACACTGATGAGAAGGATATAAAGACTGAGTCCAGGCTCAATATATATACATATAAAAAATGTCATAGTCAATTATTGATGACTACTTGGGCTTGGGAGAGGGGAACAGAGGGACATGTGACACACATTTGCCCTCCCCGATTTAATCCTTCCATTTCATGCTGGGAAAAACACAGGCTCTTGGGTACTCAGTTTTCTTACCTGGAAAATGGCAGGGAAAATGGATTAAATGCTCTCTAAGGGATTTTTAATGATCCTAGGATATTTAGAGTAACTGAAGAGATGCTTTATAAATTGGTATGGCAGTGGAATGGAATACACATGGGCGCACAGGTCTGGAGTGTACTTCAGCACTCCAGTCCCGTGGACAGCTCCCCATTCCAATATTTGTTTTTGATGGAGGGCCAGGGAGGGGAAAAGGTACCAACCAGTCCTCTTTATATCCCATTGTAAAGAGGACTCAAATAGGAACTTGGGTCCCATATATGATTACTCTGTTATGCTTCAAGACAAAACACAATCATAGCAAGACAGAGGAGTTAGCTGGCAACACAGATCCCACCTAACCTCTCCCCTCATTGCTGATCCAGTTATCCTGGAAACAAGAGTTTGCTCCAAGGACAAACTAGGGGGCTGAGGGGGATGAAATTTCAGGTGACAACAGAGCCTTATCTCTTCTTATTCCCTTATCCCTTGTTCTCTTGAACTATGATCCTTTACCCTGTTCAATAAACCACGACTAAGGGCTTTTTATGTATAAACAGA